>NW_026131621.1:0-52459 GCF_903995435.1 Acomys russatus
GAGAGTGAGCATAGGTACTTATGTTCAGGCAGCAGGACTCCGGGATCCCCTGGGGTTATCCTGGGGTTATCCTGGGGCCCAGTCCTAGCACCAGTGGCTTGTGATCTTCTCAAGGCAGATGGAGAAGAGGCTTCCCAAGCGCCTTCGCCTGCATGCCTGATTTCTGTGTCCAGTCATTCTCTACCTAAGCTGGAGTCCCCATGAGCTTCCCCCTCGCTAGGGTAGGGTAGGGATGCCTCCCTTCAAGGTCCCTCAGCACTTACTGATGGATCTTCAGCAACTTGCTTTATTCTTCCTCCTGATGTGGGATGTTGGTGCCAGGAGTCCACACTGGTCTCTCCCCTCCCTGCTAGATTTCATCTTAGGTATCAAACCTTGGACAGGCTAGGCCAGTTCTGGACCACTGGGATATAGCCCTGCCCCTGCCCCTACTCTCCTCCTCCTCCTCCTCCTTCTGACAGGGTTTCTCTGTGTAGCCTTGGCTGTCCTGGACTTGCTTTATAGACCAGGCTGGCCTCGAACTCACAGAACTCTGCCTGCCTCTGCCTCCCCAAGTGTTGGGATCTCAGGCCTGAGCCACTGAGCCAGGCTCCCTCCTTTGTTTTCAAAACATGGGGCTTTGGGGTTTTGGTTGGCTGGCTGGGGTTTTTCTGTTTTTTATTTTGGTTTGGTTGTTGTTGTTATTTGGTTTTGGTTTGTTTGTTTGTTTGTTTTCACAAAATAGAAACTTGGTAACTGCTGTGCAATATACACTAGAGAGGCTTGCTCAGACATGGGTTTAAGCCAATAGAAAGGTGTTTGTTTGTTATTGGTTTTTTTTGTTTGTTTGGTTGGTTGGTTGGGTTGGTTTGGTTTGGTTTTTGGTTTTTCGAGACAGGGTTTCTCTATGTTATCTTGGCTGTCCTGGACTCGCTTTGTAGACCAAGCTGTCCTGGAACTCACAATGATCCACCTGCCTCTGCCTCCCTAGTGCTGGGATTAAAAGCCTGTGCCACCATGCCTGGCTTTTTATGTTTTTTGGGGTGGGTGGGCAATAGAAGGTCTTTATTAGTCTTTTGGCAACTATACTGGGTGTTCAGGATCCCAGTGTATCACTGAGCTTTTCTCAGGTTGAGCTTCTAAGCACAAAATCACATTCTGCATTGACACACCTCAGTTAACAAGAACAGTTAGCCAGAAGCAGCACCACAGAATCCAAAAAACAGGCTTAGTGCACTTAAAGGCTGTCCCAGAGCTGTGGATGTTGATGGATTAGGCATTTGTTTTTACTTTGGTAGGTGGTACTGTCTACGTGCTGAGTTTTATGGCCTGAATGGCACTTCCATCATGGAGTCAGTGGTGCTAAGGTCTGGGGCCTGTTAAAAGAACTGGGTTCTATCTTGCCTTGAATCCATGTCCAACACTCACTGTGTGTTAACTTTACAGTAACTGATCAACCTGCCTTGGTTGTAGGACACATTCACGCTTCGTGTGATTTAGTCAAGCTACTTGACTTCAGATCTCTTTCTGTCTCCACTACTGGCCCATTTCTACTGAGCTCAGACTAGGTCTGATCAGCATGTTTGGCCAAGCTAAGTCAATCTCTACCTAAATAAAGCAACTTGTTTGGGCAAACCAAGATGACTGCATGATGACATGAGGCAAGCAAGAACACCCCGGTGACTCTCCTGTGGACGTGATTCTGGGTTCCAGCAGCTCCCACCCAGAGCTGAGGCAGCCTACCCGCCTCAGAGCACGTTCCAGTGACACAGGCTGGGGAATCCCTGCCCCGCTGCTGCTTTGACTCAGCACCCAGCAGTAGCCAGATTAAAGCTCCTGAGAACATCAGATCTTAATCTCACGGCTGCCCTTATCTGGAGTGTGGGAGATGAATGATACGCGTTCCTTCAGTCTCACCAAGACTCATGAACTCCAGACAGGCCGTAGAAGTCTGAGGAGCGAGCATTGTCCGCCATGCTTGTGCTACGGATTCCAGGCTGTGGCAACATCCTCCCATGTGCCCACTTGCTTCACGAAGACCTCCTAGTTCTCAGATCAACAAGCACCTGCCCGAAAAGAGAGGGTGTGACTTTGAGCAAGTCTCGTGCAAGCTTTAAGCTCTGTTCAGACTTTCACACCTATGTCACATCAGTGTCATTTTTGAGGATGACGATGGTAACGGGAAAAGCTGCCATCTGTCCTCAAGCTACAGCCAAACTTACTTACTTTTCCCAGCATGCTGTGCGGTGCAACAGTTCAGTGGAGGAGGTAGGTAGCCTTATTTGGAGCCCTCAGTCCACCAGGAAGTAAAGCTCCGGGCTGCTCTTCCCTTATTTACATAATGGCAGTGATTAAATGAGATGATGGATGGAAAGAGACAGACTCCTTAAGCTGCTGAGGCGACAGCGTTCAATCACCGAGCCCTTCCGTCAGTGCCAGGAAAGAAACACAGACGTGCCCGTGCAGGAAATATTTACGTTAAATATATGCATTGGATACATGTGTAGACACAAACATATGACACTGCCCACGTAACTCTGAAAGATAGGAGTGGACTAAATGCCTGGGTGTTCCATTTCTTCTTTTGAGGGTTTAAGTTGTCCCAGGTTTCCAGAACGATGGTATTAACAGTTTCATATAAATTGAGGGGGACTAATAGCTATGAATTCCTAAGAATCACGTTCACTCACCGGGAATTCCACAACAGGAGAGGTGGCTGGGGCCGCTAAGACTGCCTGCTGATCCTCCACAGGCTGGGGCTCCGTTCCCAGCACTCGTGTCAGGAGGCTCACAAGCATCTGTGACTCAAGCTCCAGGGGACCCAGTGCCTCCTGGCCTCCTCAGGTACCTGCACTCACATGAACAAACTCACTTGCAAATACACACATCTACACATGCCTGAAAATAATAAAGTAAATAAATATCTGTTACGCAGAGAGACCCTGTCTCAAAAAACCAAAATGATGATATGATGATGGTGATAGCCAAGGCTACATACACCGTGAGATACTTTCTTTCTTTTTTGTTTTTTGGTGGGTTTTGTTGTTGTTGTTGTTTTGTTTTGTTTTTTGGTTTTTAGAGACAGGTTTCTTTGCATAGCCTTGGCTATCCTGGACTTACTTTGTAGATCAGGCTGGCCTCGAACTCACAGAGATCCTCCTGCTTCTGCCTCCCTGAGTCCTGGGATTACAGGCGTGTGCCACCACTCCTGGCTGTGAGACACTTTCTGAAAGAAGAAGGAGGAGGAGGAGGAGGAGGAGAAGGTTCCATAACATCCCCAAAAGATTATTTCATTGTCATATACTCAACATTTTAATTATTAATTTTAGAGTACATAATAATTTCATGCCTTGTTTAAAATGTTTACAAAATGTTTACATAAAATAACGACTTAATGTTTAATAAATTAATATAGTATTGCCATATCCCAATGAAACTTGATAAAGATAACTCCAAAAGAGGAAATAAAACATTCAAGAATTATAATATATAATGTTCTTTTTAAAAGATTTATTTGGAGGATACAAGGGATGGGATAACAACTGAGATGTAACATGAATAAATCAATAAAATATATTTTTAAAAATAAAATAAAATAAATAAAAAGATTTATTTATGGGTTGTAGAGATGGCTCAGAGGTTAAGAGCACTGGCTGTTCTTCAAAGGTCCTGAGTTCAATTCCCAGCAACCACATGGTGGCTCATAACCATCTGTAATGAGATCTGCTGCCCTCTTCTGACCTGTAGGCATACATGCAGGCAGAACGTTGTATAATAAATAAATAAATAGGCCGGGCGTGGTGGCGTATGCCTTTAATCCCAGCACTTGGGAGGCAGAGGCAGGCGGATCGCTGTGAGTTCGAGGCCAGCCTGGTCTACAAAGTGAGTCCAGGACAGCCTCGGCTAACACAGAGAGACCCTGTCTCAAAAAACAAAACAAAACAAAACAAAACAATAAATAAATAAATATTTTAAAAAGAGTTATTATTTTTATTTTATGTGGGTTTTACCTGCATGTATACCATGTGCATGCCTGCTGCCCAAGAGACCAAAAAAGGAGCCAAACCACCAGGAACCACAATTACACACGGTTGTTGTAAACTGCCATGTGGGTGATGAAATTAAACCTGGGCCCTCTACAGAAGCAACTACTGTTGAAGCCATCTCTCCAGCCCCTAAAATTAGCTAAAACAAACATACCACACAAAACAACTTCTTCCAGTATGAAGATCCTTTTCTTAAAGAAATATTTGGAGCCAGGCGTGGTGGCACATGCCTTTAATCCCAGCAGAGGCAAGCATATTGCGTGAGTTCAAGGCCAGCCTGGTCTACGTACGAAGCAAGTCTAGACAGCCAGGGCTAACACAGAGAAACCCTGTCTTTGAAAAGCAAAAAACAACAAAGCAAAAAGCACATGCCTTTAATCCCAGCACTCAGAGAGGCAGAGGACAGATCTCTGTGAGTCTGAGTCCGCCTGCTCTACAAAGTGAGTCCAGGAAATATCATGGTCTTCTGTGGCTTTGTCAACATGTCAACTTGGCTGTACTGTCTGAGTACCCTCAGCTCCCTTCCCTAATTTAGAGTGACGTTTCAATCAAAGTAGTGGGCTTTCTGTGTACGTGACGATAATTAATGCTGGCCTGATTACTTGATACTCCAGCCTCCACCCCCACCCCACCCCACCCAAGCACTGGGGTCACAGGGCAGTCGTGACCATCCCTGGTTTTACATAACACTGAGAACGAACCCCAGGCCTTTGTTCAGCTAAGCAAGCTCTTTACCCCAGATCATTACAGGACAGCTTGACTTCTTGGACATAACACTCGAATACACATCGGGCATTGCCTTGGACAAAGGGTGAGGCTGACAGCGTGTGGACAGGTCTGGTGCTCTTCCGAGTCTGGCTGTGAAAGACAGAAGGTGGAGGGCGGAGAAACTGAGTCAGATCAAAGCAGGCAAAACCAGACAAACACGCAAAAAACATGGCACGTGAAAGTGAGCTCCGAACACACAAAACAAGACTAGGGTGAGTTCCCCACCTCTATCACTAAGGTTTGCTGGTCCAAAAAAGACTTGTGAGCTGTGTGCCAGGGAGTGATGAGGAAGTGGGGTGCTGAGTGTTTTTGGGGAACAGAGCACTCTGCTGTCACAGGGGCATTGTCCTTATGTACCTGTCCACAGGAGGACGGAGCTGCTTTGTCAACGCTGGGCCGGTTCATGAGGTGTTGTCAGTTGGCCTGGGGGATCTGCTGAAGAGGGGCACAGGCGTGGACCATGCAGAGCAGTAGAGGAGTGTGCGCAGCACAGGATGGGGAGGCCGAACTTCCGGCCTGCTCCCTCCCTCCTTCCTGTGTATCGGTCCTTCTTGGTTTCTTGAGAACAGTGTCTCCCGTGTAGCGCAGGCTAGCCTCCCACCTTGCTGTGTAGCTTGAGTGCGACCTTGAACCCTCCACACTCACTCCTCCTCCTGAGCTGGAGTGACAGCGCGGGCGCAGCTCTCCCAGACAGTGGTCCTGAGCCATCGAAACATTGTTTCCCTTCGCTGTCAAGGACGTTGCTGGGACAATTTGTTAATTTTGAATAAAGAACTGTAGATTACATTAAAAATATACATATTTTATCAATGTATGTTTCTTTATTGAACTTCAGTTGGATCAGAGAATGTTCTTGTTTTAGGAAATTTCACAAGTAAGACTTTTGTTGTTCAACACAATTAGAAAAAAAACAGTAATAAGACTACAGAAACGGATAGTGATGGTGCACGCCTTTAATCCCAGCACCTCAGCAGGCAAAAGCGACAGATCTTTGTGAGTTTGAGCCAGCCAGGGATACAGAGATGGTTTCCAGAACAGCCAAGGCTACACAGAGAAAGTCTGTCCTGAAAAACAATCAAACAAACAAAGTAGAGAGAAGCCCCAGACAGCATGGAGAAACGTTAATCTTTAGAGTCTCCGGGTGGAGACACATGAGACTTGTGCTCTAAGATCGAGAACTTTTATTCAGTCTGGAATTATGGGATTTGAAATCAGCGTGGTGGAAGGGGGTGGAAGGAAAGATGGATGCTGCTGTCGAGGAGCTCAGCGTTTGGAGACAGAACCCTGAGGCAGGACGGGGCCAACAGTGCACTCAGGGCTGGGCGAAAACATGCAGGAAAACGTTTATCTGTGACCTGAGTTGTCTACGCTCCTGGTCACCTATTGCACATGGCTGTTAGCCTTGCAGACGCATGTGCAGCCGCCAAGCAGCGCAGTCCCACATGGAGGCAGAATTAGGAGTGGCCGAGGCAGTGGTGTTGCCCCAACACAGCAGCGTTTGGAAGGGTGTGACGTCGCTGTGTTCATTCCTCCCCGGGAAGCTCCTAGACATTGGACTTCAGGGCTAGAGAAATGGCTCGGCGGTTAAGAGCACTGAAACTTTCCCAGAGGACCAGGGCTCAGTTCCCAGCACCCACAAGGCAAGCCCACGGCTGTCTGTAACTCCAGCTTGGGGGACACCTGACATGGTGTACATAGCATACTATCCACCCGCAGGCCCGACACCCTCAGGCAAAGGAGCCCCAACCAAAGTTTTTAGTTTTAGGGGTCTTCTTGTTCCCTTCCTCTTCTTCCTCCTGTCTTCTTCATCACTATATATTTATTACATTTTCAAGTGTATTTTTATTTGGACAGGCATGTGCACCATGGTGCCTATGCAGAGGTCAGAGGACAACTTTTGGGAATCACTACTCTGCTTCTGCCTTGCAAGTACAGAGGATTACACCCAGTGTCCAGGCTTGGCAGCTGCCATCTTTTACACACCAGGCCATAGCTCCAGCCCCATCTTCTTCTAGTTTGTTTTGTTTGAGACAGGGTTTCAATATATAGCCCAGGCTGGCTTCAAACTCAGGCTCCTCCTGCCTCTGCCTCCCCAGTGATGGGATAACAGGTGTGCCCCGCCAAGTCCAACTTCACAATAAAAGTCTTGGATGTGTGTGTGTATGTGTGTGTGTGTAAGAGAGAAACAGAGACAGACGGAGAGAGAGAGAAAGAGACAGTGACAGACAGAGAGAATGTGTATGTAGGTATCCACAGAGGCCAGAAGGGCATTGGATCTCCTGAGCTGGAATCACACAGTTGTGAGCTGCTGGAGGTGGGTACTGGGAACCAAACTCAGGTCCTCTGGAAGGAGCCCTTCACCAATGAACCATGTCTAAGTCTCACAGGAAATATGCATAAAGAAAACCTTTAATGCCAGTGCTCAGGGAGACAGAGGCAAGCGGATCACTGTGAGTTCGAGGCCAGCCTGGTCTATAAAACAAGTCCAGGACAGCCAAGGCTACACAGAGAAACCCTGTCTTGAAAAACCAAATAAGTAAATATTTCTAAAATGTGTATAGCAAGGAAACTTGTCTGGGACAAGCTGACTCAGCAGCAAAGGGAGCGCGTTTTTCTTAACTGCAGTCTCCTGGATGTCTGGAGTGTGCCCTGTCAGCAAAGCATACCCTGCCCCTCTGCTAATCCTGGGTGGGGTCTCTACGTCCCAGCCTGCCCAAGAAATAACAGCTTAGCCTCTGTCCTGAATGTTCGCAGCCAGTCCTGTGCTCGCAGGCTCAGTGCAGCTCTCTACCTCCTCCCATTGGCCTGGACATCCTGGGCGGAACCCACTGGAGAACGCACTCTGAGAATCCCACACCTGCCGCTGCATCCATCCAGGCCTACCTGCCAACACACAGACAGCAAATAATACCTTTATTTTATTTATATATGCATTTTGCAACAGGATTTCATGTAGCCTGGGCTGGTCTGTAGAGGATTTTGACTCGATCCTCCTGTGTCTGCTAGGATTATAGCTACACCTGGTGAAGCAACTGGGTCATTTGTCTTTCTGAATTATTTACTTTTTTAGGAGTGCATGGGATTGATCACACAGCCTGTGTAAGCAAGGCAAGCTCTTGAACAAGCTGTAGCCCCAGGGCTTATCTTTTCACGGTGTGTGTGTGTGTGTGTGTGTGTGTGTGTGTGTGTGTGTGTGTGTGTGTTTTGCTGTACAACCCAACTGGCCTGAAGCTCATTAGCCTCCCGGGTGCTGGTTCCTGGCCTGCAGTGTCCCTGTGTGATCACACACTGTTAGCAGACTCTGAGCCAGTCCCTGCAAACCTGCCACCAGATGCCACAGCAGGCACTGTCCACTGAAAACACCGCTTCATCTATTGGCTCATTACACTATGGTGAGCGGCCTCTCTCCTTTTATACACACCTCAGATCATTAACAACCTACAACCTCTCAGACACTGTCTCAGTTAAAACTACGTCGTGAGAGGAAAGATGACCGGGCCATGTTATTGCTAGCAAGTCAGGCTTGTCATGGGGCTGTGTTCCCTGTGACATCACTTCGGAAGTGTGGGGTTGGAGGGAAACGGCTGGGACTTGCAGAGCCTGTGTCAATCTGATTTCCCTTCTGCCTTAAGCATCCTCCTGGCCTTAAGCAAGTCACCTGAGCTGGGAATCCCTCTTCTAAAAGGAGAAGCTGTACTCACTCGGGAGGCAGAGGCAGGCGGATCGCTGTGAGTTCGAGGCCAGCCTGGTCTACAAAGTGAGTCCAGGATGGCCAAGGCTACACAGAGAAACCCTGTCTCGAAAAAACAAAACAAAAAAAAAAAGTAGAGGTTGTGGACAGACAGAAAGCATTCCCTGTGGCCTGGGGCTGGCCCAGAGAGTGGCATCTTTAGTTGCTATGCCCCTTCTCCCACTCAGGAAAAATTACAGATTAGAAAATGTTGGATTACATAAAATGGGCGTGGTGGTGGACGCCTTTAATCCCAGCACTTGGGAGCCAGAGGCAGGCGGATCGATGCGAGTTTGAGGCCAGCCTGGTCTACACTACAGAGTGAGTTCCAGGACAGCCAGAGATAGAACAGAGAAACCCTATCTTGAAAAACTAAACCAACCAAACAAAAAACTCATGCAAAACATTATTATCCCCCTCCATATTTTTGTCTATTGCAGCACTTTAAAAAAAATCCTACTTTTGCCGGGCATGGTGGCCCATGACTTTAATCTCAGCACTTGGGAGGCAGAATCAGGTGGATCACTGTGAGTTCCAGGACAGCTTGGTCTACAAAGCGAGTCTAGGACAGCCAAGGCTACACAGAGCAACCCTGTCTTGAAACACCAAAACCAACCAACCAACCAAACAAACAAACAAACAAAAAATCCTACTTTAAAAAACATAGTGTGGCTTAATTATTTTAGATAAAATATTTGTTTTAATACTTTAGTTTTTTGTTTGTGTGTTTGTTTGGTTTTTGGTTTTTTGGTTTTCAAGCCCTGGCTGTCCTGGAACTTGCTCTGTAGGCCAGGCTGGCCTCGAACCCACAGAGATCTGTCTGCCTATGCCTCCCAAGTGCTGGGATTAAAGGCATGAGCCTCCATGTCTGGCTTAATATCTTAGTTTTAAGAATAAGGACTTCTTTTTGGTGGGTATGTGGCTCGGTGGTGAAGCACTTGGCTACCATGCACAAAGCTTTGGGGTCCATCTCTAGCCCTGGTTTTCCTTTGCTTGTCACAGTTAAGCATTGCTGCCAGCACCCACATGGCTAACAATGGTATATAACCTCTGTTCCCGAGGATCCAGCGCCCTCTTCTGCCTTCTTTGAGCATTGCATGCTCATGGTACGGATGCACACGCAGATGGCACAGACCTTTAGTCCCAGCACTCAGGAGGCAGGAGGCAGAGGCAGGTGGAGATCGCTGTGAGTTCAAGGCCAGCCTGGTCTACAAAGCAAGTCCAGGACAGCCAAGGCTACACAGAGAAACCCTGTCTCAAAAGAAAAAAAAAAAGTAATAAATAAAATCCCAGCTCTTCCACCTGAGCTATGTATTTTACACAAAGTGTTTCACTACCCTCAAGCTGAATACCTACTCTCTCACGGAGTAGCCATCTCACAAAGGAGAGGGCATCACTTTTCACAAAGGCAGGTCTTGCCACTCACTAACAGTTACCCTATGGTGGGACGTGCTCCTGGGAAAACAGAGCTGTAGAGTTCACTGTCGTGTTGCCTGGTCTGCACATGAGCTCGTGCCTTGGTTTCTTGTGGCTTCCTCACCACAGTTGTGTTGTCTAAGGCTTCAGCCGCCTGGAGCCGACCACAGTCTGAAAATCTAAAGGGGAAAATTCAAGAAATAAGCAATTGGTACATTTTAACTTGCATACCTCCTGTAAAAGCGGTGGAATTTCCTGCCATTTCTCCTTCTTCTTGTCCCAGCAGTGAGTCACCCTATATCCAGAGAATCCATCCTGTACACGGCACCTGCCCATTACTCACTCAGTAGACGTTTTTATTATCAAATTGGCAGTGATCGTGCCCAACTGGCCCTTTCTTTACTTAAAAATAACCAGAAAGCACAAGAGTCGTGACTTTGGCAACCGAGACATGCCAGCAAGAAGTTGAGACATTAAAAAATAAAAAAATTTAAATTTAAAAAATTTAAAATTTAAAAGGCTGGGCATGGTGGCACACATCTTTAATCTCAGCACTCGTGGAGGCAGAGGCAGGTGGATCTCTGTGAGTTCTGTGGGAACCAGGCCTGACTGGGCTGCCTGCCTGTCTTGCTGTTGCAGGTCCTGTTTTTAGCAGCTTCCGTGTCTGTGCTTATGTTGGTTAGCTAGTCATGGTTACCGCTCTGAGAACGCACCCCTCCCTTCCTTGGGACTTTCCCTTGTGTGTGCAATCACCTCTTGAGGGATTTCATCTGCGAGTGGCATTCCTACTTGGCTGCCTATAAGAAAAGTCTCGTTGGACGCTGAATAAAGGCTGCCGCTCTCTTAGCATGAAGGACCCATTGTTTATTGTGTGTTAAATCCACAGTCTCTTGCCCTTGACTTGGTACCACAGTGGCGCAGGTGTCACAAGTTCAAGGCCAGCCTGGTCTACGAAGTGAGTCCAGGACAGCCAAGGCTACACAGAGAAACCCTGTCTTGAAAAAAAAAAAAAAAAAGGGAAGGGGGGAGTTGAGACATGCTTCATATAAAGGAAGTATGAAAGTATAATGACATTTAAATTTCTCCCTTCTGTTTTTATTTTATGTGTATCTGCCTGCATGTATGCCTGTGCACCACGTGCATGCAGTGCTCTGCAAGACCAGAAGAGGGCATCAGAGTCCACAGGACTGGAGTTACAAAAGGTTGTCAGCTACCTTGTTGGCGCTGGGAATTGAAGTCAGGTCCTCTAGAAGAGCAGCTAGTGCTCTTAACTGCTGAGCCATCTCTCAAGCCCATGACGACATATTTGACAGAGGGGAGGGAGGGAGGGAGAGTACGAATATCCTGGTTAGCTTTGACTGTCAACTTGATACAACCTAGAATCGCCTGAGAAGGGAGCCTTGAGATTAGGTCAGGTTGGCCTGTGCCATGTCTGCAGGGGATTATCTTGGCCGTGACTCAGTGGGCTGGGAGGTACCATCCCTAGGCTGACCTGCCTGGGCTGTGAGCAGCAGGGATCCTTTGGGGGTTTTGCTTCAAGCTTCTGTTTGAGGTCCCGCCGCGACCTCCAACTTCCCTCACCCTGGAGGTGTGAGCCAAGCAAACTCTTCCTTCCCCTGCGTCACTTTCTACCAGAGTGTTCTATCACAGCCGCAGACAGACGGACACCAGGACAGACGGACACCAGGACAGACCACATTCACACCATCTTACTGCTGCAGGCTGAGCATTGCTCTGCTTCTCAAAGAAAAAAAAAAGCATTAAAAAATTTTTTTTTCAAGCAGGGAAGGTTTATCCTGGCTCACAGTTCAGGCGATGCAATCCATCCTGTTGGGGAGGGCGTGGCTGTAAGACCAGACCAGCTCCTGTCCAGAGGGATGGGTGGGATGGTGCTGCCTGCTCTCACCTAGAGGTGGCTGTTTGTTTGTTTGGTTTGTTTCGTTTCTAAACAAGGTCTCCCTGAGCCGTTCAGGCTGCTTTTGACCTGCTGACCCTGCTGTTTCCAGCTCTGAAATGCTGAATTGCCATGCCAGGCCTCATAGGGACTTCGCTTTAGTTGTCATTACTTTATGCAGCTTAGCATAGGTACAGATAACTGGGAGGGGGGAGGGAGGGAGGGCTTGGGGGGAGGGATGCATGCAGGGTTCAATTTCAAGTGCACACTAGGGCCTCAGGGGCTGTGTCTCACAGGGGAGGGGCCACTGGCTTTGGAAGTCGGAGCTACCCCACACCTTACAGTTCCCCAGCACTTGGATCCTGGGCCTCAGAGCTGATCCACATCGTCTCCAAGGTGAGCCTCTAGTTTTATAGCTAACTTTCCAAACAGCAAGAAGTTTTCTGCGTGCATCATGGTCTCCCTTGTGCTTGGTATAAAGCCCCAAACCTAATACATGGCCAAGTGATGTCTCAACATGGACCTCTCAGTTTGTGTCGTCTTTTTATTCTATGACTTACTGAACACAGTCTGTCCTTTGGTTGCATTTTTTTTCTTTCCTTGAGTCAGGATCAGCTGGGCATGGTGTCACATGCCTTTAATCCCAGCACTTGAAAAGGCAGAGGCAGACAGATCTCTGCAAGTTCAAGTCCAGCCTGGTCTACACAGTGAGTTCCAGGACAGCCAGGGCTGCACAGAGAAACCTATCTTGGAATGGAGAGAGACAGAGAGGAGGTGGTGGTCCGGCTGGGTAGCCGACATTCCTGCCTCAGTCTCCCACACAATGGAATCACAGGAGCAAGTCCCCCTTGTACCCTGAGTCTGTTAATTGCTTCTTAGGTCATGACATAGTTTGGATTTGTGTCAAAGCCTGGGTCCCTGGATGGTGCGCTTGGGAGTCGATAAAGCATGTTGGGAGGCAGGGCTAGTGGGGATCCTCAGTTTGTGGAGGCACATACTGAAGGGACTAGTGAGACCAGATTCTTTTCTGCCTTGGCTTCCTGGCTGACAGTTTTTCCTCTGCCTGGCAGGCCCCACTCCCATGGTCCTGTGCTACTGACTGCATCACAGCCCCAACCACCTGGGCCAGGCCGAACTCTAAGGACAGAAAAACATTTTTTTTTTTTTTATTCATAAGCTGATCGTCACGTGTCTTGTAACTGACAGAATACTAACACAGACAAGTGGAATTCTTTTTGCACTGCAGCAAAGATATGTTCAGAGCTTAGGGGTAGCTAGCTCTCTAGCCCTTTTCTCTCTGACCAGGTTAAGTACCGACTTCCTATTACCATAGCGCTTAGATTCTTACCTTGGAAGGGTAAAAGCTCTCTGCAAGCGGAGCATGGTGGCGCACGCCTTTAATCCAGCACTCAGAAGGCAGAGGTAGGCGATCTCTCTCCGTGAGTTCGAGGCCAGCCTGGTCTACAAAGTGAGTCCTGGACAGCCAGAACTACATAGAGAAAACCCTGTTTCAAAACAAACAAACAACAACTTCAATACATTTCTTGCTTCTATTTGGAGAACTCAGTACTGAAGGGACCCCACCAGGCTACTCAAAACAAGCATTTACCCACCACCATGTATCAGCCACTGGGAGAGAACCAAATCATAGTTTTGGAAGAGAGGTGAAAGAAAGAAAGAAAGAAAAAAGAGTCATCTTCACAGGGAGGTTTTTCTTTTAAAACTTTAAAAATTTTATTCTTTAAAATTTTAATTCATGGAGCTGATTGTGGGGGCTGGAGGAGATGGCTCAGCGGCTAAGAGCTCTGGCTGCCTTCCAGAACACCCAGGTTCAGTTCCCAGCATCCACAATGCAGTTCACACCCATCCGCGACTCCAGGTCAGTTCTACTGCTTCTGACACCCTCAGATGGACACACATGCAGGCAAAACACCAGTGATCATAAATAAAAATACATTATATAATTTTTTTTAAAAGAAATTTTATTCATGTATCTACTGTGTTCTGATTATATCTTTCCTCACTACGCCACCTCCAGCTCCCCTGGGGACCCCAATCACATTTTTCTCCATTTTCATGCCTTTTATAATTTTAATTCATGGCTTTTTTTTAAGCCACAGAAATACATTAGTGCTGCTCGTATCGCATGGGCATGCAGTTATCCACTGGGGCTGCGACAGCACAGGAGTCACACTCCTAAGGAAAAATGGCTATCTCCCTAACTGCCAATAGTTTCTTGTGGAGGGATGAGGCCTCAGGGGCTCCTCCCGACCCCATGCTGGAATTTTAACTGGATTGATCTGGTGCAGGTCCTGCGAAGGTAACCACAGCTGGCATGAATTCGTGTGCAACAGTCAGGTCAAGGCCAGAGCAGAGCCTGGTAGGTCTGTGGGCTCACTGGTCTCCACAGTGAGCTCTAGGCCAGCTAGTGCTACATACACAGTGAGACCCTGTTTAAAAAGACCAGGATGGAACAGAAAACTTTATCCTCTGACATGTTTGTGGGGATGTTAAAATGGTACAGACACTGGAAAGCACCACAGAATTTCTGCAAAACATTAAAAATGGATCTGACCATCCACTCTGAGTACATACCCAGGGAAGGGTCTCAGACAGGTATCACCCGTGTGTTTGTGGAGGCCTTACCCACAGCTGGAGGAAAAAACCCGCAACATGACTATACAAAATGGAGCAGCTGTGTTGTACAGAGACTACATGCACCATCCCCTAGGCTTTGCTTTTATTTATATGTATGTATGTATGTATGTATGTATGTATGTATGTATTCTGAGACAGGATCTTTTACAGCCAGCCTGGGTCAGAACTCTATTCAAAGCTGAGGTTTATTTATTTTTTATTTTTCTATTTGGCGGGGAGGGGGGTGTAGCCCTGGCTGTCCTAGACTCGCTTTGTAGAGCAGGCTGTCCTCGAACTCACAGAGATCCACCTGCCTCTGCCTGCGGAGTGCTGGGATTAAAGGTGTGTGCCCACCACCTCTAGTCTCCCAAATGGCACAAGTTAAAAAGCAACTATTCAAACAGTAGGTGCACTGTACTGCCTATAATGTACTCTAGTCAAAGAGAAACACAAAACTTAGCAGCCTCACCTCCGCAGGGAATCAACTAGCAATAAACCCCCCCACTCCCCCACCCCCGCACACCTCTGAAAACCGGCTTTTGCTGTGCACTCTGCTTACTCAATGTCGGCAGAGGTGCGCAGGGCAGCCCGCTGGACCCTGGAGACAGAACTGCACATCCCTCCCAATTCCTAGTATAACGACATGCTCCTGGGAGACTGAAATCAGCCGCACTCAAAGAATTTAACCACAGAGTCAGAAACTGCTGGGGAGAGCGCCCACCTCCACCCGGAGAGCCTGTGGTTAAGCAGTTACTGGGATGCCAGTTGTTAGTCACTGCGCGCTGTGCACTCCCAGGGTCTCAGTGACAAAGGATGAGCGTTAGACACCGGGTCTGTTCTACTTTAGTTTCTGTTCCTGTGATTAAACACCGTTACCAAACCAACTCTCGGAGGAAAAGGGTTTATCTGGTTTCCACTTCCGGGTCACAGTCCACATCGCAAGGGGGGAAACTGGAGGCAGGAACGGAAGCAGAGGCCACAGGAGAGCGAGCGTGGCTTCCTCCTGTGTTCCCAGCTTGCTTTTCTTCTACAACCCGGAGCCACCGGCCCAGGACTGCGCCATCCACAGCAATCAACAATCAAGAAAACGGCCTACAGGGCAATCTGATAAAGGCAGTTCTTTACTTGAGGCTCCTCTCTCCAGGTGGCTCTAGTTTGTGTCAAATTGGCAAAAAACCTAGCAGCACAGTGTACATGAAAACAAAGCATTTTGTTCCTTTCTTAGCAACAAAACATTGTTTGTCTCCGAGGCTGCCACAGAAACTAGGATTTCTCTTTCCCAGACAGGTTCCAGGCACTCGAACCTGCCCTGCTTGTAGGCGTTGGTGCTGGCCACAGACAAATCCTCCACCCTCCCCTTTTCCAAGGACAGGCCATCAGATCAGGCATCTTGAGAGCCTGTCTCACAACTGGAGTGAGGAAGGCTGGGGCAGACAGACTTGCTTTGGCTTCCCCACCCAGCCTGTCTTCTTGACATATGTACTGATGTTTCCACAGCAACCCCAGAGGTCAGAGGTCAGAGAGCTCTAGGACAGTCGGTCATGTGGCAGTTCCAGGAGGGTGGTAGCCTGAGAGGGCGGGCATGCTCCTGACGTCTCCTTCAGGCCTTGCCCTGGGTATCTCTTCCCTTGTGTCTCTTAATTCTTCTCATGATGGATGGGCAGACTGCTTCCCTCAGTAAGTTCTGTGAATAGATCAGTCTTTTATTCCTTTCTGCTTATTGCATTTTTTTTCTCTTTGACAGTCCTGATACATAACTCTAGCTAAGTGTTAGAATTACCAGCATGAGCTCAAGCTAATTAACTGAAATCCATTGGAGCTTGTGCAACCCCAGTTTATATGTCCAGAGTGTCAGAAGCAAGGCAACTCGGTGGGGTTGGGGGGGAGGGGGCTGGGGAAGGGGGGGAGGGGCTTGGAGCAAGTGTTAATCCCATCAGGAAGGAATAAGACCAATACCACAGTTTTTGAGCCAAATCTGAAGCAAGCTTTATTAAATACTGGCCAGGACGATGCCCCTGGCCCGTCCACACCAGGAAGTCCCAGAGTGTGGCACCAAATTTCATTCGTCAGAAGCTCATGACGGCAAAACCCACAAGGCTCCCTGCTTCCACCTTTGTTCAATCAGGGGCGAGCACACACCCTGACGTACTTCCTGCCTCCTTCCAGCCCAGCTACATGTGATCAAGTGCGTCATTTGCAGTTGGTGCAACCAAGCTTGCTTATAGAGCGAATGCGGGTGGCTTGTTATCTTCGGGCCCCTGCATTCCAGGAAGTTAGCTGTCCTTCGGCAAGTGGGCTCACAGGCTCAGGGCGTTTTTGTTTTAAAGCACTTTTAAGTAATTTAAACTTAAACGCAACTGTAGCCGTCACACAAGCACCTGAGCAGGGGGTAGTGTGCGTGGTTGACAGGATCAGTCTGCACTTGGCTCAGAAACTCTCTCCGGCTGGCTTACTGGAAAAGGGTGTCGTCATCCCCCCACCCCACCCCACCCCCACTCCACCCCACCCCCCGTTTACAGGGGTGATGATCTGCATTGACCTCAGTGGTTGAAGAACAGAGGAAAAGCTAGGAGCAGCATTGACTCTCTGCGACTAGGAATGAGAAATCAAAGGTCAAGGCCGACCTGAGGGGCCTACCCTCCAGACCTTACATGCGACAGGTGAGGGAGGGCCCTTAGGTCTAACAAACCCCAGGGCTGACAGGGAGCCACAGGTAGTAAGGAACCCAGGAGAGGCCGTCATAGCCTGATCTTCCCACAAAGTCCCTGAGAAACCACCAGGAGGTTCCACAACAGGTCCAAGGCCTCTCAGGGTCAAAGAACGAGGTGCTTCTGTAAGCCTCAGTGGCTTAAGAAAACGGACAGGACAGGTCTTTGTAGATCAAGACCAAGAAACACCAGTATTTGCAAAGTTCTCAGAGCACCCAGGCAAGAAGCCACTAGAGCAGTTACTGGTCCAGTGATGATGCGGACAGATGTAGAATCTGAAGCAAGCACACACTTTTGTCTTTGTCACATGTCCCTCTAGGAAGAGTGGATTGAGGAAGGCAAGAATTAGAGCGGCTGAAAGGAGAGTTAGTGGCAAGAATCCCTTGGCTGGGCACCCATGTCTGTCGGCCCCTGTCTTTTTGTGGCATCTCTCTTACAGCAGGAGGAGGAGTACACCTGCTCTCACGGACAAGCTGTTTGATAACTGGCTGAGTCCCTCCCTCATGCCCACAGCCTTAGCCATAAACCAGAGCAAGCGAACATACACTTAAGGGCCTTTCCAGTTAAGTAGACAGAGGTAGGGCCTCTTCGGCACGGGTTTAAGGTCAGTGAAGGATCGGTCCGTCTGTAGCAGTGACTCCAGGGTGGCCCTGCCTCCAGCCCCTTGTGCTTCCACCCAGACTGTGGTAACAATTTAGTTAGGTTTTTTGGGTTTGGGGTCTTTTTTTTAGTATTTTTTTAATGTGTATTGTGTCGTGGAAGTTTTGGTTTACGTTATGTAAACATGTTTTTGTTTCAATCCCAGGTGTGGGATATGGGGGGCTGCTCCAGTTTGTCCACAGCTGAGAGCTGCCTCCTGAGAGGGCGAGTGGTGTTTGTCAGCTGGGAACTGCCTCATGCGGGGGTGTGGTCTTTGCCGGTTGGAATAATAGGAAAGCCCAGAGAAAGGGAGAGAGAGAGAGAGAGAGAGACAGAGACACAGAGACAGAGACAGAGACAGAGACAGACAGAGAGACAGAGAGACAGACAGAGACAGAGAGAGACAGAGACAGACAAACAGACAGAGACAGACAGACAGAGACAAACAGACAGACAGACAGAGACAGACAGAGACACAGAGACACACAGACACACAGAGACACACAGACACACCGAGAGAAGAACCCTTGGAGGAGATGGTCGAGGGAGGAGGAGGAGGGGAAGGCGGTGGCTGCTGCTGTGGGCGGTGGCAAGCAGAGCGGCTGCCCTGGTGGCTGCCCGTTGCAGCTGCTTGCGCTGCTGAATATCCTGGTGACAGAGATTGGACTTGCCACAAAGAACGTGATGACCTAAACAGCAGGAAGCAGCCAAAGAGAACTAAGCCCCTTCTCCCCGCTAATCCTCTTTCTCTCCTACCTGGTGTTGGGGTGTTGGAAGGGAGATAGAGCCATTGAGAAACCCCAAATAAAGTAGGTTGAAATCTAAACCTACGTATTTTTGGTTGCGAGCCTAGCCTTTAATGGCTGAGCCATCTCTCCAGCCCCTAAACCTACATACGTTACCGTATTTACGCCATGATGTAGCCAGAACAGGAAGTCAGATCTCCTAGAGTCAGGGACAGTTGTGAGCAGCATGACATGGGCACTGAGGACCGACTCTGCCCTCTGAAGAGCAGGAGGCACGCTTAACCACTGAGCCATCTCTCCTAGGTTTAGGTTGTTTTGGTTTAGTTTGGTTTTACGTAACAGTTAGCCATCCTGTGGTATTACACATTGGTAACAAGTGCTCTACCACTGTGCTGCATCCCCAGCCCAGTAAATCTGTACGTAGTTTCAACTGGAGATGGAAGAGAAAAGCTGGCTCTGTTTGTTTGTTTGTTTGTTTACTCCTTCCTAGCCAGAAGATGTCCACAAACCCCCGAAGGACTCACTGATTGATGTGGCCCAGTGAATGTTTCAAGTGTTATGGTTCTGGAAGGAACATTTGTAGTTTCTGTGGGAAGAGCAGACAGCTGCCCTTTTCTCAAGACAAGAGGTTTGGGGGGCGGGGGGGGGTGGGGAGAAGCCTATCTTTGTCGTTGTTGGGGCCAGCCCAGTCCCTACAGCACGGGGCTTGCTAGTATGATCATAACATTGCTTATGTCACGTGCGCACCCAGCATCCTCTGAGTCATGTTAAAGATGAACGTGAACCACCTGTTTCAGCATTTACTTAACTGGTTAGATGACAGATAGCCTTTGAAGTGCTGGTTGTTTTGTTTTGTAACACAGTCTCTCTCCCACGCTTCCTGAACTGACCGTTGTAGCCCAGGCTAGCCTCAAACTCCTAGTGCTGGGACTGTTAGGACTCTGCTTCAGTCTGCCTTACCTGTGATGTCATTGCCTACCTGCCATGTGTGGGGGGGGGGAATTGGACCTGCCCAGGGCTATATAAAAGTTCAGTCCTACCCTCCCCCCCCCCCCCGCTTCTTCTTCTTACCCCCTTTCTCCCTTCCTCTGTCTCTTTCTCTCCCGGTCCCTGTCTCTCTCTGGGGTACCCCTCCCCCATTTCTTTATCCCCCCCATGCTCATTTAATAAGCTCCTCTATAACATAACAGCTGTTATCTGTCTTCCTATCATCATCTATTTATTAACCACAAGAAGGACTACAGGCGCGTGCCACCACACCCGCCTTCACACACCGGACCGTGGGAAACTGTCTACACACACCAGACTGTAGAATATGGTTTTCCACATGGACAGTGGGCCTGTGCATTTGTAAACACTGCAGTCGCAAACAATGCTCTCCCTTTTCTGTGACTGATTAAGTCTTACTCAGTCGCTGCCCCCCCCCCCCCCCAGTTGTCTGGCCAGGATGACGTGATGACGTAGACTTTGCCTAATATGGCGCTCTGTGCTGCATCAACTTAAAGAGTCCTCTTTGTAAACCTTCATCTGTGTGGATGAAACAGTCTCAGATTTCGTCTCAACCCTTCCCTTGCTGCTCTGCAACAGAGGAGAAAGTGTGACTGGCTGTGGCAGCTTAGGTGTAGGCGTGAGGAAAGGAAGCTGCTCTTCTTCCTCTGGCCTCCAGGTCAGCACACACCCCCTCCTGATTGCACTGTCTCCTCAGTTGCGTGAGGAGAGGGCTGTGGACAGGACGTCTGCAGCCGGGCATTCTTTGGTTGCTCAGGGGCAGTGGGAGCTCCGATGTCACCTGGCCCTGGCATGAAAACCCCTCTGGCTCCACTTTGCTTCCCTGACATTTCAGCCCTGTGTGTTCTACTTTCCAGCCAGCGGCGCCTTTCCTGTCTCAGGATCTGGCGAAGCTCACTGGTTTGCACTGGGCCACCAACCTCGCCCCCTCCCACCCGCACCTACCCAGCCTCTAGATCCCTTTCTTTTAGGTCTGGTGTGGCCTTGAGGAGGCTGGGTGGAAGGACTAACAAAACACCACCACCCCATCTCTCAATTCTCAGCCCTAAAATCAGGCTTTCTTTCCCCTTTGCCAGACTCCAAGGTGCCCCTCCCCCTCCACATCCAGGTATGCTGAGCGGAAGTTGCCAGAGGAGTCTGAAAAGCCCTGGGTCTCCACCAAGCCTGTGCTGTAGATGACAGCCTGGGTGAAATCTCTCAAGCGGCACTAGCTGAGTATTAACCCTTTGTTCTCCCTCTGCATTCCTCTGGGAGTCCTGGGCACCATTCCCTGGCCTCTGCAGATTGTCATCTGGAGCTGGCCGAGGTGACAGGAAAAAAAATAAGAAAAATAACAGCTCCTGCTGTTCACCGCTAACCATGCTAATGTACTGTGCAGATGTGGGAAAGCGAGACAGCTTGAATTACCATGCAAACTGTGGTGTCGGTGTTTACTGCAAGTGAAACATGTAATATAATATTAGAAGTCAGTGCGATGACTCAGTGGGTAAAGGCACCGCTAATCCTGACAACCTAAGTTCGGTCCCCAGGACCCACTTGGTAGAAGTCAGTTTTCCACAAATTGTCTTCTGGTCGACACCCACACCCACATCCACACCCCCACACACACCCCCCACACCCTCTCCTCCCTCTGCCTGCCACATGCACAAATAAGTAAATAAATGCGTATATAATTTAAAAGAGAATTCTAAATCTGGGCTATGGTGATGACACCAAATCTGTTTACTGTATTCTAGTCCCTAGTCATAGAGGGTCCCAGAAACAGGAGTGTGTGCCCTACATGAAGGATGCCCAGTGTGTTAGGAGAATTGGGCATCCTCACAGTTCCTAGGAGTTGCTCTATGCAAGTTGGGGTTCCTGTGTTTTGTTTGAGGGGTTTGCTTTGCTTGTTTTGAGACAAGTTCTCCCCATGCCACCAGGCCAACCTCAAACTCATTTCCTACCTCAGCCTCCCAGGTGCTGGGATTACACATACGCACCACTACACCTGGCAGAGATTTGTTTTTGTTTTTAGAGACAGGGTTTCTCTGTGTAGCCTTGGCTGTTGTGGACTTGCTTTGTAGACCAGGCTGGCCTGCCTCTGCCTCCCAAGTGCTGGGATTACAGGTGTGCACCACCACACCCACCTGGCAGAGATGTTTTTCAGAAACATCTGGCACACACCTGTAATCCTAGCATTTGAGAGATAGAGAGGACAGGAGAATCAGGAACTCAAGGTCATTTGTGGCTATATATCAAGTTTAGGCCAGCCTAGGAGACTGTCTTCAAAACAAACAAAACAAAATAAAACAAAAAGACCAATCGCAACAACAATACTGAAGACCTCCATAGATAATCGTAACTGCAAACTAGCCAAAACAAAAGAAAACATCTTTGATCTCAGCCCTCGGGAGGCAGAGGCAGGCAGATCGCTGTGAGTTCGAGGCCAGCCTGGTCTACAGAGTGAGTCCAGGACAGCCAAGAATACACAGAGAAACCCTGTCTTGAAAAACCAAACCAAACCAAAAACAGGGAGCAGTGAGATGGCTCAGCAGATAAAGGTGCTCGCCAGAAAGCCTGACTTGTCGAATTTCATTCCAGGATCCACATGGTAGAAGGAAGAAACAAGCTCCAGCTCTTTGTCCTCTGGCTTCTGTGCGTAGCTCCAGGCTGAAGAAATGTAATGAGGAATTAAAAAAAAAAAAAAATCTAACATCTATAGAATGATTCCAAATGCTGTTAGATAACCAACGTTCCAGAAGGAGAAAGGATGGAGAAGAAACGACGAGGAGAGAATTTCCTCACTCTAAAACCCCAATGAATGACATCAACCCTACATCCAGGAAGCTGCAAAAAGACCAAGAAAAACAAACAGGTGAGTCGCAGCCAGGGAGACGGAGGAGCAGAGCGGCAGCCAAAGCGGCAGAGCCAGAAGAGGGGCAGATGTTGGTCACAGAGCCCCGGTGACGGCGTGAGTCTGCAGGCTCTGGCAGGCTGGCACCACGCGTGAGTACATGCTGTTTGCTTTAGTTTCAGGAGTTGCAAAATCCGCTCTGACTGTACCATGTTCAAGCAATTTCTGGTTTGTTTGTTTTGTTTCTTAAGACCACTGATGTGCCGGGCCGTGGTGGCACACACCTTTAATCCCAGCAGTCGGGAGGCAGAGGCAGGAGGATCTCTGTGAGTTCGAGGCCAGCCTGGTCTACAAAGCAAGTCCAGGACAGCCAGGGCTACACAGAGAAACCCTGTCTCAAAAAACAAAACAAACAAAAAGACTACTGATGCAGTCTGGGGCTCTGGAGATGAGTTTATTTTCCCTGCCAGTTCAAGAAAAGACAGGGAGGGGGCTGGAGAGATGGCGAGAAAAAAAGAAAATAAAAGACAGGGAAAATGTAAAACACCAGGGAGCTTCAAGGAAGTCTCAAGCACTGCAAACAAGCAGCAAACACACAAAGACTCTCTCCAGTCTCTTCTCAGGGCTTAAAAAACCTCTCCAGAGTTAGTCTCTCCTACGTTAGGATTGGTCAGTTTGAAGACAGGTATAGTCCACTGGTCCACGTCCTGACTCAGTTCATCAGTGGGGGGCCTGTTGATGGGAGACAAATGCTGCCAGGTATTTGTTTGTTTGGGTGGTTGGTTAGTTTTGGTTTTTTTCGGAGACAAGGTTTCTCTGTGTAGCCTTGGCTGTCCTGGACTCTCTCTGTAGACCAGGCTGGCCTCGAACTCACAGAGATCCACCTACCTCTGCCTCCCGAGTGCTGGGATTAAAGGCGAGCACCATCACGCCCGGCTCGCTGGCAGGTTTTTGTCTCCAGTTGGAAGGAAGGTTGAGGAAGAAGCTGGCCATCTTGGAGATTCTCCACCTTTATTACCTAGCTGTGGCCTCCTCCCCTACATGTCTGCCTCCTGGTCTCTGACTTTGATGCCAAGATTGGATATTTTCCTTGAAGCTGCTCCCTCACTCAGCCCCGCCCCCATTCCACCTGAGCCAATTCTCATCTGAAGTGAGTGTCCCGCAGTTGACAGAGGCTGCGTCGAAGATCTGGTGGGATGGTAATGTCCAGACGTGTCGGCTCTTTTTAGGTTTAAGGGACAAAGTTTCCTGGTGTGCACCCCATGGCCATCTACAAGAAGTTACTAGAAAACAGATTTTTTTTTTAACCAGCCTAACGTGGTTCGTAAGTCGTTTTCAGGCGCCTGCATCTGCTGGTGAGTCCTTGGCTTGCTCGGGCATACTTGTATCTGCAATGCCAAGCCACAGGCTGAGCTTCGGCCAGAATGTTTCCTGAGCCTCAGGCTTTGGTTGAGAGTCTCACCGTTGGATGTCACTGTGAGTGTAGGAAGCAGCTTCAGTCCCATCTAACGGATCACAGGGCCCAGCAATCGCTGTTTTATTGAACAATGCCTTGTTGTTTTGTAGTAGTAAACTTTTGAATAAATGCCACTTGTCTCCCCAGTAGGTGCCCACAGTATTTAAACCAGCAGCCCAATGTTACACATACTCTGAGGTGGCCAATGTGAAAACTACAAGTCCTACTGAAAGAGGCAGGCAAGACTCAGGCCTGTCATCTCAGCACTCAGGAGGCTGCCTCAGAGCAGCGACTTCCAGGCTGCTCAGTCCATAGAGTAAGTAAGAGTCCATTAAAAAAAAAAAGTATGCTGGACTGGGCATGGTGGCTCACATTTTTAATCCCAGTGTTGGGAGGCAGAGGCAAAGGATCTCTGTGAGTTCAAGGCCAGCCTGGTCTACAATGCAAGTCCAGGATAGCCAAGGCTACACAGAGAAACCCTGTCTCGAAAACCCGAAACAAAACAAAACAAAACAGAAAGTGTGCTGGTGGTTGTGCATCACGCCTTTAATCCCAGCACTCAGGAGGCAGAGGCAGGTGGATCTCTGTGCATTCAAGGCCAGCCTGATCTACAGCAAGTTCCAGGACAGCCAAGGCTACACAAAGAAACCCTGTCTCAATAACCAATAAATAAAATTAAAAAGTATAACTTTATATAATATATATGCCAGCTGGAGAGATGGCTCAGAGATTAAGAGCACTGACTGCTGTTCCAGAGGTCCTGAGTTCAATTCCCAGCAACCACATGGTGGCTCACAACCATCTATAATGTGATCTGATGCCCTCTTCTGGCCTGCAGGTGTAATGCAGGCAGAGCACTGTATACATAATGAATAAATAAATAAATAAACCTTTATAGTATATATGCCAAGTATAGCCAATTAGTGGCTAGCTTTTCACGGAAACAATGGAGGAAATAGGAAAATGAAAGATAAAGTATTAAAAGAAAGGAAGATTAGAATCCTATGTCCCTAAAAACATCTTTCCAAGCCAGGCGCAGTGGCACATGTCTGTAATCCCAGCACTTGGGGAGGCAGAGGCAGGTGGATCTCTATGAGTTCGAGGCCAGCCTGGCCTACAAAGCAAGTCCACAACACCCAGGGTGACATAGAGAAGCCCTGTCTTGAAAAACAAAAACAAAACCTTTCCAAAATCAGGGCAAGTTGGAAGTGGTGACTCATCCCTGTAATCTCAGCGTATACGGCTACTGAGGCAGGAGCATTGCAACTTTGAAGCCAGCCTGGATAATGAATAAGTTCCAGAGTACCTAGGGCTACATGGTAAGACTATGTGGAAAAGGAAGGAAGGGGGGGGTAGGGAAGGAGGGAGGACTCAGAAGCTTAGAGTTGCAAAGGCTTTCTTCATTTGCTGTCTCTGTCCCTTTTGGTCCAGGCTTGGAGAGTTCCCACCAATGTTTGAAACGTCTATTATCTATTCCTTAAACCGTTTTTATCCTAACGGGTTTGCAGCCGCACTGATGGCTTCATCTCCGGGTGGGTTTTACTTTCACTATTGCTATGGTTTCCTTTTATTCCATTCTGTTCTCTTCCCCTTCTCCAGTAACTCAATCTAGTCCAGGCTGGCCTCAAAGGTACAATCCTCCTGCCTCAGGCTCCTCAGGAGCTGGGATTACAAACGTGAGTTTGTGGTGGCCTTTAATCCCAGCACTCGGGAGGCAGAAGCAGGCAGACCTGGTCTACAAAGCAAATCCAGACAGGCAGGGCGATTACACAGAGAAACCCTGTCTCAAAACAAGAGATGAACATGAATTATCTCATTTCTTAACCTTTTTTTCCCCTTCTTGGAGGGAATTAGTGTTAATCAGTTAATTAGTGTTGTGTTGGAATCTAGGAACCTCACAGAGCACAAGACTCTCCCTCAAACTCCAAAGTGCAGTAGTGTCCCCTTAATGCATCTTGGGGTACAACAGACCCCAGTTCCATTGTCCAACAGCACCAAAATTGTACACCCTGCAAACGATAGCTATCTGCCCCACCCCCATCCCAAGAATCACCGTTCTGTGTAGACTCTGACTACCTTCCTTCTCAGACAAGCAGGGATCATGGTGGGGAGGGACTGAGCGTGGTTTGTAGTGTTCTGTTTACACTGTAGTGTGGGACTTTTCTTCTCTCTCTCTCTCTCTCTCTCTTTTTTTTTTTTTTTTTTTGGTTTTTCGAGACAGGGTTTCTCTGGCTGTCCTGGAACTCCCTCTGTAGTCCAGACTGGCATTGAACTCACAGAGATCCACCTGCCTCTGCCTCCCAATTGCTGGGATTACAGACATGCGCCACCACTGCCCAGTGACTTTTCTTCTCTTAAAGGTTGAATAATACTTTTGTTTGTTTTTATTATTTGGAGACAGGGCTTCTCTGTGTAATAGCCTGTTGAACTCAGAGATCCTCCTGCTTCTGCCTCCATCCGCCTCTTGGATTAAAGGTGTGTGCCACCATACCTGCCTCAAAGGTTGAATGCCACTACATTGTGTGTGTAGATTCTTGTGTTCACTAATTTCCTTTCACGGCTGTGAGCAAATACTTGACAAAGGAAAAAGGGAAGGGAAGAAGAATTATTCTGGCTCACAGCTGAGAGGGCACAGTCTGCAACGGCCAGGAAGGCAAGAAGGAGGGTGGTGTGAGACTGGGTTAGAAGTGGAGCCAGCTGCAACCCTTACAGCCTATACCTAGGGCCCTTCCTACCTCTGCAGCCAAGCTCTACGTCCCTGAAATTCCATAGTCTCTCAGAGCATCACCACCAGCCAAGGACCACCAGGACATCACCACCAGCCAGCCAAGGACTAGCAGGACATCAACACCAACCAGCCGAGGACCACCAGGACATCAACACCAGCTGAGGACTAGCAGGACATCACCACCAGCCAAGGACCACCAGGACATCACCACCCAACCAGCCAAGGACCACCAGGACATCAACACCAGCCGAGGACCAGCAGGACATCATCACCAGCCGAGGACCACCAGAACATCACCACCAGCAGCTGAGGACTAGCAAGACATCAACACCAACCAGCCGAGGACCACCAGGACATCAACACCAGCCGAGGACTAGCAGGACATCACCACCAACCAGCCAAGGACTAGCAGGACATCAACACCAGCCGAGGGCCACCAGGACATCACCACCAACCAGCTGAGGACTATCAGGACATCACCACCAACCAGCTGAGGACCACCAGGACATCACCACCAACCAGCTGAGGACCACCAGGACGTCACCACCACCTGAAGACCACAGGATATCACCACCAGCCGGGGACCACCAGAACAGCTAAGTGTTCACCTCAGGAGCGTGTGGGGCTATTTCACATGCAGAGCCCAAAAAGCCAGGAGTTCGACGTCCATCGTCCACACTGAACACTGTTGTTCCTGCCTCCTGGCTGCTGTGAATAAGGCTGTGGTGAGCACAGGCACACAGTTTTCCTTTGCTTTGTTTTTTAAGACCCTGATTTCCATACATCTAGAAGTGGGTTTTTTTTTTCTTCTTTCTATTTTTAACATAGCTAACACTTGACGGGTGGAGTCTTTTGTTTACGTTGTCCATACCCAGTGATAAGCAGCTTAAAGAAATTAGATAACACCTAGGGCAGCTGGGAATCTCCTTAGTTGGAGTTGAGCAGGCTCACAGCTGATACCGCACTACCTCACGCGGCAAACCCTACGGTTCAGTTACAGCGGCGCCCTCTGTGGTCTGCTCACCCGTTCCATGCTGATGTCACCCTCATCTGAATGCCTTGGATCAGCATCCTTTCCTGTGGCTGAGCCTTGAACTCCGGAGTCGTGTGTTTTGGCCCTCTTTCCCCCAGACTGCTGTCAGTTGGACCCACCCCCACCTGGACTGTCAGGGGTCTTGTGTGGCCTCCAAACTCAAGCTCACAGCCAAGCAAAGCGGCAAGCTGGCAAGGGCTGCAGCGGTTTCTCCCCCTCCACCTCAGTCACAGATCTTGGCATTTGGAGCAAGAAATACTTCACTCCCCGACTGGGGAAACAGTATGGCTCTGGAAAAGTGAGGGACACTGTGCTGAGGCACTCTGGTCTGGTCAGTTTTCACAGACAAGCTTATTACTCGGTTCAGCTCTCAGATTACAGCCAGGCTTAAGGTCACCACCATCACTGTGACACACAACGGGGACTCTCTAATACCCATAGGGTGGCCGAGCGGGAGGTTTCCATTTTACCTTGCATGAACTAGCACCAACACGCAGATCTAGGACAGACCTCTGTCAGACACATCAGAGTTTGGTCAACTACCACTTGAATGCCGGAGCTAGCCCTCCATATGTTCTTATAAATAAAGTTATTATTTGTACAGTATTCTGCTCCCATGTGTGCCTGTATGCCAGAAGAGGGCACCAGATCACATTATGGATGGTTGTGAGCCACCATGTGGTTTCTGGGAATTGAACTCAGGACCTTTGGAAGAACAGACAGTGCTCTTAACCTCATAAATAAAGTTTTGATGGAACATGGGCATAACATTGTTACCTACTGTCTTGCTGCTGCCAGCACATAATGGCGGAGTTGAGGGGTTGTAACACTACGTGGACCCCTGAGACCTACAGAGCACAAATGCCTGCAGTTCTAGTACTTAGGAAGTAGAGGTGAGAAGGTCGGGAAGTCTGAGGCCAGCTGGGTTGTTAGATTCTGTCTCTTAAGACAGGACAAAAAACCTACAATGAGCCTGTCTGTATCCGTGTAGCTATGTGTGCAAGACTGCATGTGCCCACAACTGTATGTGCCCACGACTGCATGTGCCCAGGATTGCATGTGTCCTTGACTGCATGTGCCCACGACTACATGTCCCCATGACTGCATGTGCCCTTGACTGACTGCATGTGCCCATGGCTGCATGTGTCCTTAACTTCATGTGTCCTTAACCGCATGTGTCCTTAACTACATGTGCACATGACTGCCTGTGCCCATGGCTGCATGTGCCCATGACTGCCTGTGCCCATGGCTGCATGTGCCCTTGGAGATTAGCAGAGTGTGCTGATCCCCTGGAGCTACAGTTGAAGTCCTGTGAGTGGCCTGCTATGGGTGCTGAGAAACAAACTCAGGTCATTTGTAAAAGCAACAACACTAGTAACTGCCGAGCCATCTATTCAGTCCTGCACATAGTCAAGTCTGCAGTACTTCCTACCTGGCCATTGACACACCGTGCTCCCTGCCTCCTGAGGGTAGCCTGTCGATGTTTGAGCACAGGAGTGGCTGGGTCCCCTTCCCCAGCAGCTGAGGGAGCATGTGGAGGGAGAGCTGGTGGAGCCCCTGCCTCTCAGGTGGGAAGCAGCTGGCTCCTCTGCTGGCAAGCTCACTGACGGCGCTCACAGGCCAGATGGTTATTCTCTGGAGTTCTGCCCGTAGTCTACACATTTCCTCTTTTAAAATGTCTCTTAATCTAATTATGTGTCTCTGTGTGTGTGTCGGGGAGCATTCATGGAAGTACAGGTGCTCTCAGAGGCCAGAAGAGGGCGATGGAAGTGACAGATCCTCCCGAGCAGTAGAAACAGGCAGTTGTGAGATGCTGACTGTGGGTGCTAGGAACAAACTCTGGTCCTTTGAAAGCGCAGTAACCTGCCCTTAACCACAGTGCTGTCTCTCTAGCCTTCTAGAAACAATTTATTACCACTCCTTTTTTTTTTTTTTCCCCGAGACAGAGTCTCTCTGTGTTAGCTTTGGCTGTCCGGGACTCTCTTGTAGACCAGGCTGGCCTTGAACTCACAGCGATCCGCCTGCCTCTGCCTCCCGAGTGCTGGGATTAAAGGCGTTCGCCACCACGCCCGGCCTTATTAACCAATCTCACTGTTAGTTTCTCTTTTACATTTATTTATCCTGTATCCGTGTGTGCATGCATGGTCTTGATGGTGATGCAGGTAGGGGTCAGAGGGTAACAGTCTGGAGCTGGTTCTGCCCATCTACCCGGAGGACTGTGGGGTCAAACTCAGGGTGTCACACTTGGTGGTGGAGCCATCTCTGTATGATACATCTGTTTAAGAGTAGGGTTTATGTAGCTGGGCGTGGTGGTGCACACCTTCAATACCAGCACTCGGGAGGCAGAGGCAGGCAGATCACTGAGTTCGAGGCCAGCCTGTTCTACACAGTGAATCCAGGACAGCCAAGGCTACATAGAGAAACCCTGTCTTTAAAAAAAAAAAAAAAAAGTGGTGTTTAATCTCAGCATGTACTAGGGAGACACAGAGGGCAGATCTCTGAGTTCAAGGCCAGCTTGGTCTACAGAGTGAGTTCTAGAGTTACAGAGAGAAACCATCTTGGGGGTAGGAGGAGTGGAGTAAACCAGGTGTGACAATACGTGCCTTTAATCCCAGCATTTGGGAGGAAGAAACAGATCATGAGTTCAAGTCCAGCCTGGGATACATGAGACCCAATCTCAAGAAATAAACTAAGTTTAAAAAAAAAAAAAAAAAGCCTTCAGTCTGCCCAATGTAATGGAAAAATGGCGGGCTTGGAGCTGCGGGCAGTGCTAGAGTAGAGGGGCACTCGCCATCTGCATCGAGGTCGTGGAGCATCCGGGGGTCGTGGAGCATCCAGGAAGTCGTGGAGCATCCAGGAGGTCGTGGAGCATCCAGGAGGTCGTGGAGCATCCGGGGGTCGTGGAGCATCCGGGGGTCGTGGAGCATCCGGGGTCGTGGAGCATCCAGGAGGTCGTGGAGCATCCAGGAGGTTGTGGAGCATCCAGGAGGTCGTGGAGCATCCGGGGGTCGTGGAGCATCCGGGGGTCGTGGAGCATCCAGGGTCGTGGAGCATCCAGGAGGTCGTGGAGCATCCAGGAGGTCGTGGAGCATCCAGGAGGTCGTGGAGCATCCAGGAGGTCGTGGAGCATCCGGGGGTCGTGGAGCATCCGGGGTCGTGGAGCATCCGGGGGTCGTGGAGCATCCGGGGGTCGTGGAGCATCCAGGAGCATCCGGGGGTCGTGGAGCATCCAGGAGCATCCGGGGGTCGTGGAGCATCCAGGAGCATCCGGGGGTGTTTACAGTTGAAGAAATGATGCCTCATATCCAACATTTGAAAGGAGCACATAGTAAGAACTTATTTCTTAGAGGCAAAAAGAAGAATTATTGGCTGGTGACAGACTTGTCTATCTTCGTGATAGACAAGTTAATTTAAATGATCTTGGTGAGCAGTTAGGAGTTGGGAATGGAAATCTTCGGTTTGCTGATGAAACAGCCATGCTAGAAAAAACAAAACTGGTCAAGGCCTTTGGCACCCTTCTGTGCTGAGGTAGATATTAGGTTTGTTTTGGATTCAGCTTTTCTGGAAGGTGAACATGAAAAAGTGTACTTTTATCCAATGACTAATGCTGCAACCATGAGACTGAAGACTTTCTTGTATTGGTGAAGAATAGAGGACATGACCCCATAATTCTAAACTGAAAAGTGATTGCCAGGTGTGCTGGGAGATGCCTTTCATCCAGCACCCTAGGCAGAGCAGGCTGATCTGAGTTCTAGGCCAAGCAAGACTACATAGTAAAACAATAGCCACTTGGGCTAATGCTCATAATTAAAACATTTCTGATTTAAAAAAAAAAAAAAAGCAAAGCCAGGTAGTGGTGGCACATGCCTTTAATCCCAGCATTTGGGAGGCAGAGGCAGGAGGATCTCTGTGAGTTCCAGGCCAGCCTGGTCTACAAAGCAAGTCCAAGACAGCCAAGGCAACACAGAGAAACCCTGTATCAAAAAAACCAAACCAGCAACAACAACAACAAAAACAAAAAACAAAACAAAACAAAAAAACCCACCAAAAACAAAAACAAACAAACAACAACAAAAAAAAGCAAACCAATAAAATGTCTCCAGTTGAAAGGGTAGGCTCCATGGGAATGTGCCTAAAACAAAACCAAACAAACCGAACAAATAAACAACAACAACCAAAAAACCAACCAAACAAAAACCTTCTCCTGGTTCAATGCCCAGCAATCTTGCCCAAGCCCAAATAGTAAACCATCCCAGAAGAAACAGTGAAGAAAGGTCGTGGCCGTGTAGCTGACTTTAGAACAAAGCTTTGCTTCCCTTTCTTTCTCTTTGTGACAGTCTCAGGTTCTTAGCCAAGTCTGACCTTGACCCTGATCATCCTGCCTCCATCTGCCCAGCACTGGGATTGCAAGTGTGGAGCTCCAGGCGGCACAAACTCTGAAGACACTGTCCTGAAACCGCCTACCCTTCACTCAAATCATCTGCTGCAGATTTCTCAACCCTCTACATGAATATTCCTGCCCCATCTTCAATGCTTTACCCATTTTGCATTTTGGTTTTTCGAGACAGGGTTTCTCTGTGTAGCCTTGGCTGTCTTGTACTTGCTTTGTAGACCAGGATGGCCTCAAACTCACAGAGATACCCCTGCCTCTGCCTCCCGAGTGCTGGGATTACAGGTGTGTGCCACCACGCCCGGCTCTGGGTTTACTACTTTTGATGGATGCTTTTCCTGCTTAGGGACTCTTTCAGAGCCTTTGATTTCAGCTCATGGACTTGGTGTTTACTGACGTCCGTGTCCTGGTGCCACTCCGCCCTTCCATTTCTTCCTGGTCCTGCCCAGCTCTCTCACACACCACTAACATTTCCAACTAACATCAATAGTTTCTACACTGCAGCACACATGCGCATGACTACACAGCAGCACACATGCCTGTGGTTACACCGCAGCACACATGCCTGTGGTTACACTGCAGCACACATGCGCATGGCTACACAGCAGCACACATGCCCGTGACGTTTTCACATTAGCCTCTCGTTTCCGTGCCCTAATGGTTAGCAGAGCCGTACTTTCTTGTCCTTTATATCATCTGCGGTCAGATTCAAAATGAAGACAATTCCAGGTATCAGTGTGGTGACTAAAATGTTCAGCTTCCGCCTTTAATCCCAACACTCAGGAGCCAAAGGCAGGTAGATCTGAGTTCAAGGCCAGCCTGGGCTACACAGAGAACCCTTTCTGGTGGGAGAGGGGGGACACAAACAAAAAACAGTAACAAAGGCTAAACCTCATTTACTTCATGAGGGGGCGGGGCTCTTGTGAGGGTTGATAATGAGCTTTGTCTCCTCAGCAAGCTGCGTCCAAGCGGCCGCTTCCCCTGCACACTCCTCTTCAGTTTTAATTATGTTTTCAACCATCTAGCATTATCATCACTAATTTTTTGTTTGTTTTTAATTCCGAGTTTCTCTGTGTAGCCATGCCTGGTCTGGATCCCGCCGCTGGCCTCGAACCCAATTTCTTTCCCCCTTTGGATTTTCGAGACAGGGTTTCTCTGTGTAACAGCCCTGCCTGTCCTGGAACTCTTTGTAGACCAGGCTGGCCTCAAACTCACAGTGATGCTCCTGCCTCTGCCTCCCAAGTGCTGGGGTTAAAGGCGTGCGCCAGCACACCAGGCTCAACTTACTTTTCTTTTTTTTTAAATAGTGCTGAACCATCGACCCCAAGACCACATGTGCGCCAGGCAAACACTACCACGGAGCCACACCTCAGCCCTCCCTCCATCTTGTTTTTCTTTTTCCGGCTTATTTGTTCTCCAGAATGTTAATTAAGCCTCCAAACTCTGACTTTCAAACATTCTGGAATGTAAAAATTTCCCTCACTCTTTCCAAGATGTGCACGTTTGAGGGATGGAATCCGCATGCGGGTCGCACCCCCAAGGCTGCCGCTGGCTCTTTTGGGAAGATCTGTCTTGGCGCAGACAGCTGCAGGAGTTCGCACGTCTGTGGGCCATTCGTCACCGAAAGTGCCCCATTATCAGGCCTTCACTGGGCTTTAAAAAAAATTTTTTTTTTTTACTCCTTAAAGGGATAACAGTGAGGAGGGTGCGTTTGAGTTTGAGTTCCTCCGGCTTTGCTGACCTCGGTCTGGATTCCTTTCAGTTCTCAAGGCAAGCATAGGGATCCAACTGGATTCCGGGCACGAGATTGTTTTCAATGGAGTCCTTTTTAATTTAAAACATTCTGAGACTCAACTGGTCTGTTTTCCTCTTCCTTGCTGCCTCTCTTCCCCTCCTGTTCCGATCTCTGTATGTTTCTTTCTTCAGGAGAAGAAAAAGTAAGAGGAATTCAAAGAATGTAGCCCAAATAGAGAGGAAAGAACACACATGTGGAAGGAGTGGTGAGTGTGTATGTGTGTGCGTGAGTGTGTATGCGTGTGTGTGTGCGTATGAGTGTGTGTATGAGTGTGTGTGTGAATGTGAGTGTGCATGAGTGTGCATGTGTGCATGTATGTGTGCATATGAGTGTGTGTGCATGCATGTGCGTGCGTATGCGTGTGTGAGTGTGTGCGTATGAGTGTGTGTGAGTGTGTGTGTGTGCGTGCATGTGCGTGTGTGAGTGTGTGCGTATGTGTGTGTATGTGTGTGTGAATGTGAGTGTGCGTGAGTGTGCATGCGTGCATGTGTGTGTGCATGAGTGTGTGTGCATGCATGTGCGTGCGTATGCGTGTGTGTGAGTGTGTGCGTATGAGTGTGAGTGTGTGTGTGTGTGTGAATGTGAGTGTGAGTGTTTGTGAGTGTGTGCGTATGAGTGTGTGTGTGAATGTGAGTGTGTGTGGAGTGGGGAAGGACTTGAAGAGGAGACAGAGCCAGGAAGGCGAGGAGGCAGAGCCAGGCCCTGAAAGCTCCAACTTCCCGCAGTGTGTGCCTGGGGCCCACTGTCACCGCTGAAGGTTTGCTATGGCCACTATGCAGGGGAGTGGGGTGAGTTCTAGGCTGACAAAGGTTATTCTGAACAACTGGGTGGAGCGGGAGGGGGAGGGGGAGCAGGGAGGCTGCACCCCGGCAGCAGCTCAGAGACGGACAGCAGCGCCCCACTAGAGCCTGCCCCACTAGATCAGCCGTCAGGGAGGGGAGAGCCAGGGAGGGGAAGAGAGGCGAGGGAGCAAACAGGAACTGAACCCTGGGAAGTGCCTGTCCTTCAAAACTCTGTCCTGGACTGCGCGATTCAGTTCTATCGCGCTGCATTCGCAGGAAGAAGGCCGGAGTAGGCCTCCCACAGATACCTTTGCCCCCTGCTTTACCGCCTCAGCATCCAACAGCCAAGACGCAGAGGCAGCCTGGACGCCCACCAACAGACGAACGAAGAAAATGTGGGTCACGTGTGTGTGCACACGTGTAATAAAACTTATATGACGAAGCACTATGTTTTATTTAGCTATCAAGTAGAATAAAGTGACGTCATCCGTGCAGAGATCACTGTGTCAAATGACAAGCCAGAGTCAGAACAGGAAAAGTGGCATGTTTTTTCCTCATCTGCAGGGTCTAGATTGTACGTGTGCACGAGACAAGCCGAAAGAGGAAAGAAGGGACGAATGGGAGGCGAGGGGGAGAACGCAGTAAAGGGGAGAGCGAAGCACATGTTTTCTCACATGTGGAATCTAGATTGTCCACACACACTCAAGCAGCCCGGGAGCCGGCTGTGGAGAGGAAGGGGTAGTGACAGGGTGACTGGGAGGCGTGTGAGCAAAATACATTATATCCACATGTGGGAATCTCATAATAAAATTCTATTTTGGGGGGGTGGTTCAAGACAGGGTTTCTCTGTGTAGCCTTGGCTGTCCTGGACTCACTTTGTAGACCAGGCTGGCCTCGAACTCACAGCGATCCACCTGCCTCTGCCTCCCGAGTGCTGGGGTTAAAGGCGTGTGCTACCACTGCCCAGCTATAAAACTCTATTTTGATATCTGCTAATCAATTTATTTATTTATTTGGTTTTTCCATGACAGGGTTGCGTGTGTGTGTGTGTGTGTGTGTGTGTGTGTGTGTGTGTGTGTGTGTAGCCCTGACTGTCGTGGAACTCACTCTGCAGAAAACTCAGAGAAACGCCTGCCTCTGCCTCTGGAGGGATTAAAGGTGTGCTCCACCACCTCTCCGCTAATTAAAAACACACACCCAGTTAAATTTGAGTTTTAGATTTACACAGATAGTCTGGGCGATAGCTGGGACACTGAACGCTAGACATTTTTCACTGGTTACCCAGTTTCAAATTTAACAGGATGTCTTGCATTTTACCTGTCCGTTCCACCCACACTATTACACCATTTACAGTTTAGTATGAAAAGTGCCAATTTTGGGCTGGAGAGATGGCTCAGCAGTTAAGAGCACTGTCTGTTTTTCCAAAGGTCCTGAGTTCAATTCCCAGCAACCACATGTTGGCTCATAACCATCTATAATGAGATCTGGTGCCCTCTTCTGGCCTGCAGGTGTACATGCAGGCAGAACACTGTACACATTTAAAAAACAATAATAGGCTATCCTGATCAAGTAAGGTCTTTGATGTTCCTCATCAACACAGAGCAACCCTGGCCTTTATCCACCATCTCACGGCCACCACTCTGTGTCTCATCTCCTAAATCCGGCTCCCTGCATGCTTCCTCATGGGTCGACTGGAACTGACTGCAAATGCTTCCCAGTCTCTGGGTGGCACCAGCTATAGGAAGTGACCTCAGGAACACACCACTAGGGCCCCTCGGTACCATTACCAGGGAGAGCTTGCTGGGAGTAAACAAGCGGCCAAGGGTAATTGGGGAGTGGGGAGCAGAGAGCCGAGAAGGCAGGGAGGGGAAGAAGCTGCCTGAGCCTTTGAGGGTGTCCCCGCAAGACATCAAGGTGGCCATGGGCCACAAGCACTGACAAGGCCCCCTTCCTCTGGAACCCGAGCTGGCACTGACATCATCAGACTGTAGGTGAGACATGGGTGGGGAAGTTCCCACCTGCCATCTCTCTAAAGCACTGGCCTGGATGCTCGGAGTGGTGTCCAGCCCTTGTAGGTCCACCCCCCCCCCCCCGCCTGCCGCCAGCTCTTGTTACCACCATGAAGCCCCTCACTCTCGCAGATGTCAACACCCTCTTCTCTCATTTAGAGGGTACCAGCCATAACAGTAAACTGTATGTTCCTCTAGCCACAAAACCATGATCACACAGTTGTACCTGCTCTGCTGACAAGGAAGGAACTGCGTGTCCCAGATACATACCTCATTCATTCTTGGCTTTGAGCCAGGACCTCATGTATCCCAGACTGGCCTTGCACTCGCTATGTAGCCAAAAACGCCTCGAAGCCTGAATGCTCCTGTCTGCACCTCCTGAGGGTCAGCTACATTGTGTACCACCACAGCTGGCCTTCGGAGGTGTTGGGGCCGGACACTGGACTTCAAGCAGACTAGGCAAGCACTCGGCACTCCGTCCCCTCAGCTACATCCCCTGCCTCTCACAACTTTTAAAATAGTGTATTTTACATTATTTGTTGTGTGTAGGTGGATGGCACAGCACATGTGGAGACCGGATAACAACCTGCTGGAGTCAGTTCTGGGGATCAGAATCAGGTCATCAGGCTTGGTGACAAGTGTCCTTCCATGAGGAGCCATCTTACTGGTCCTCAGTGTGAGCTACTGGACCTGGTATGAACTACTGGGGATTTTGCTGGTTTGTCTTCAGTAACGTTTTCAGCACGTTATGGGACTATAAGCAAAGGCGCGGCAATGAAGTGGCCTGGCCATGACTACAATTTTTATTTGTATCCCGAATTAACAAGTTAAACACGGTCTATGAGAGCAAGCGGGTTGGTGTGGAAGGTAACATCAACCCCTCAACGTGCTTGGTGGAGGGAACAGGAGAGTGGGGACGTGTCAAGTGGCCCCGAGGAAAGCAGCGTCACCACCGCAGCCCTTCGCCCAGCCCTCAATGTATGTAGCACGGTGTCCTCCACTGAACACAGGTCTCTTCACGTCCCAGCTACACAGGCTCCCTGGAAAGCTCCCAGGGTCCACCGGGCTCCACACACCCAGATCTGGGTTTCAAAGGCACGCACCACTGTACTGGCTCTTGCATGGGGGTTTGGCTTGGACTCAGGTCTTCACCTTAGGCTTTGCTCACTAAGCCATCTCCCCAGCTCTGTTTTCTTTGCTGCTGTTTCCAGACAGGCTCTCCTGTCATCCTGGCTGGCCTGTAGCATCGGATGTCTTTGAGGTCACCTTCCTGCCTCTGCTTCTGAGGCTGAGACCATGGGCATGCACCATCCTGCTCAATTCTGACGCCATCTTCTACCCTTTCCCACGTCTTCAAGTTTGGTGCTTTTTAAATAAAAAAGATTATTATTATTATTATTATTATTATTATTATTATTATTATTATTATTATTATTATTATTTTGAGAAAAAGAGTCTCACTATGTAGACTTGGCTGGCCAGGAACTCCCTATGTAGACCAAGTGTATTCGTATAATCCCGGAACTTGGGAGGTAAAGGCAGAAAGATCAGAGGTTCAAGGTTATCCTCAGCTATGTAGTGTGTTTGATTCCAGTCTGTGTACATGAGACTCTGTTTCAAAAAACTAACAAATCACAACACTGAGGTCAGTGAGACGGCTCAGTGGGTCAAGGCTTATGCTGCCAAGCCCGGTCACCTGACGGTGGAAGGAGACGACCAGGAGGCTATTCCCTGGTGGTAGACAAGACCACGGCACATGTGTGCCACTTGTGTCATATGCACAACAATAAATCATGTGTACACACACCGATAAAAATTAATAAAACCCTATAAAAATGAAAAATCAACAAAAAAAGCTGGGAACAGTTGCCTACATCTTTAATCCCAGCACTTGGGGTTAGAGGCGGGCAGATCTCTGTGAGTTCCAGACATGAGTGCCCTACATAGTGTGTTCCAGGACAGCCAGAGCTACACGGTGAAACCATGACTCAAAAGACAAAAACAAACAAAACAGACCTTAAAGTGCACATTATACGTAATGCACATGTATACATATTGGGTGAGGCGTAACAGACTGTGTAACAGTTGTTCTCAGCCTGCCTAATGCTGCGACCCTTTAATATGGTTCCTCATGTTGTGGTGACCCCCAATCACAAAATACTATTATTATTATTCGTTTTTTGAGACAGGGTTTCTCTGTGTAGCCTTGGCTGCCCTGGACTTGCTTTGTAGAGCAGGCTAGCCTTGAAGCACGCACAGAGACCAGTCTGTCTCTGCCTCCTGAGTGCTGGGATTACAGGTGAGGGATACCACGACTGGCTCGCAGGCTTAATTTTGTTGCTACTTTATATCTGTAATTTTGCTGTTCTGAATCTTTTTTTCTTCTGTTATCAATCACAATGTGAATATATGCTATGCGACCTCTGTGAAAGGGGTCACAACCCACAAACTGAGAACCCCCTGCTCTGTGGAGACAAACATTTTAAGGCCCTAGAAGCCGCCAACACTGAACCGCGTTTTGTGATATGCCCAGACGCCTCAATGAAAGGCCTGTGATTAATTAGAAGGGAAATCTTACTCAAGCACAGCTCTCCTGCGAAACAGTCTGTGGCTGTCCTCGAGACACACACTGCCACCTGCTCCAGCCTCCACGGTCACTGGAACACTGCGAGGGGACCTGAGGGCCAGCTAGGCATTCCTCTCCAGCAGACAAGCAGTTAGCAGCAGAGGCGTGTGCTTCCTGTCTCACCTCTCAAAATGCCTCTTTCGGGTGTGAGGCACATGCCTGTCATCCCAGTACCCTGCAGGCTGAGGAAGGAACATCATTACAAGTGTGGAAGCCAAGCTGGGCTTCACCGTGAGATCTTTTCTCAAAACAACCCAGTAAAAGTCCTGGGGCTGGGACTGTCCCTCGGCAGGTCGAATGCTTACCCAGCATGCTTGAAGCTCTGGGTTCCGGTTTCGGTGCCCAACAAGTGAGGCAATGCGCCGCACACGCGCTTAGGAGGGGGACCCAGGAGGCTAAGGTTCAGGAATTTTTAAGTATTTAGCAAATTTGAGGCCAGCCCTGGCTATGCAATGCTGTCTCAAAGGAAAAGAGAAAGAACGAAATTTCTTTTACAAGGCCCAGCAATGGGGTAGTGGATAAAGTCTCTTGCCACCAAACCTGAATTTAAGACTTTCTACATACCCCTGGCTGTCCGGGACTTGCTCTGTGGACGAGGCTGGCCTCAAACTTGCAGAGATCCGCCTGTCTTTGCCTCCTGAGTGTTTGGGGTTAAAGGCCTGCAGTGCTATGCCTGGCAAAATAAATGTTTCCTTTATAAAAAAAAAAAATATGAAACACGAGCTTATTTTTTTCCGCATTTTTTGGCAACTTTAAAAATCCAAAACTGTTAAGGTTTGGACATTGGTACATTTTTTTTCTGGACTTAAAGTCTCATTAAACGAGTTATTTTCACTAGAGACACAGCCTTGGCAGGAAGGAAGCTCACCCTGTGCCTGGCAGATGCCCTTTCATGGACAGCAGGTGCTGCTTCCAGGCACACCCGTGTGTGTGTGTGTGTGTGTGTGTGTGTGTGTGTGTCCCAAAACTAGAGTTAGAAAATGGCTCTGGTTTCCAGCCCCTTTCCCCAGAACTCAGGGCCCACCTTCCTGTTTATCTTGGTGGAACGCCTGTGCTATACTGGCCCTCTGCATCGCAGTCCGAGAAAGTGGTCACATGGGGAAGCTGCAGCTACTTAGTCACAATCCGGCACTGCGCTCCGTGAGTAGGACACACACTATGACAGGGATGCTTAAAGAGTTTTCAGGATTTAGGGCAAATTTAACATTTTAAGAAACTGAACTTCTCTCAAAGGCAAGTCCTTTCATAGGCTTCCTGAAGAGCCTAGGGTAATTTCCTCGTGTGTGTGCGCAGGGTAGAGGGCTGAGGAATGCAGGGCAAGGCAGGAGGAGCCTGAATGAGGCCAGCCTGGGCTACAAAGAGACCCTACACGGTAGGCAGACTCTGTCATCAAGCTGTATTGCCAAATCTCTTTTTATTTATTACTTAAGAGACTTTGAAGCCAAGTGGTGGTGGCGCACGCCTTTAATCTCAGCACTCAGGAGGCAGAGGCTGGCGGATCTCTGAGTTTGAAGCCAGCCTGGTCTACAAAGTGAGTCCAGGACAGCCAGGGCTGTTACAAAGGAAAACCTTGTCTTAAAAAAAAGAAAAGAAGAAGAAGGGGTGTTCACTCAGGTGGCCCATCAGCTGTGGCCCAAGTTGTCACACAGCTGCTGACAAAGGAGCACTTCCTTTAAGTTTCTTCCTTCAGTTTCCATCGGTTGCTCTTGACTGGGCTGGGGTAAGCACTCCCAGAATCTCCCACGGTATTCCTCTCACCTGCTCACCTGGTCTGAGAACACTTCCTGCTTGCTGGCTTGACCATTAAGATGGTTTTATGTTGCCTGCTACCATGGTGACAGAAACCCAGACTCCCCTCCCAGGATGAGGATCAGTGCCTGAACTACCAACTTAGAGTAAGCAGAGAGTCTCCAACTGTGGGCCTTAGGAACTACTCGAAACTTAACTATTAACTGTGTCTGATTTGTGAGTCTATATGCTTAACTGCAGCAGAAAAGTTAACAGGGCTGTCTGTCTTCACAAGGTTGGGATTTCAAGCCAGTGCCACCACACAGAAGCCATGTTTGATTAACTAGATCCGGAACCTGACACCTTTAAGTACAATTTGATACAACAAAAACAAAAACATGAACATGTAGCGATTGAGGTAAACAGCTGGCACAACAGCGAGCTAATGTAAACCAGCGGCTCAGCAGGAAAAGGTATCGGTAGCCATGACTGACAACTGGAGTCTGATCCTAAAAACCCACACGACAGAATGAGAAGTTACTCCTGAAAGTTGTCCCCTGACCTCGAGACATACAGTGTGGATTGCATATGCCCACATACGTACACAAAGTAGACAAATAAACTGTAAATAAAAATTTTAATTGTTGTGCAATGGGGGCATTTGAATACCTATAAGTAAGTATGTGCAGAAGACTCAGGACAAACGCTTCCAGTTTGTTGTAGCCTGCTAAGAACAGTTTCTACCCTTTGTTTTTTTGTTTTTTCAAGACAGGGTTTCTCTGTGTCACCCTGGCTGTCCTGGACTCACTTTGTAGACCAGGCTGGCCTCGAACTCGCAGCGATCCACCTGCCTCTGCCTCCCGAGTGCTGGGATTAAAGGCCACTATGCCCGGCTCTTAGTTCCTACTCTTTTTTTTTTTTTGTTTTTGGTTTTTTTTTTTTTGTTTTTTCAAGACAGGGTTTCTCTGTGTAGCCTTGGCCATCCTGGACTCACTTTGTAGACCAGGCTGGCCTTGAACTCACAGCGATCTGCCTGCCTCTGCCTCCTGAGTGCTGGGATTAAAGGCGTGCGCACCACGCCCGGCTTAGTTCCTACTCTTATGTGCAGTTAAAACAATGCTCACCTACTGCAGCAAAAGCAGACCTAAGAACTCTCTGACTCTACTTGAACCTGCTTACTTTTGGGGGGCAGTTCTTGGGGATCAAGCCCCGGGCCGTGGGCATGTAGCAAGAGGCCAGATGAGCCACACCCCAGCCCTCTTGTGTGTCTATTAATTTATGCATTTCAAAAATATTATACACACCAAGCGGGCATTCTATCACTCAACTACACCCCCAGCTCAAAACGGCCTGAGAACGATGTCACGTAGCCAGGATGGCCTCTGTGCAGGCAGGGATAACCCGTCTCCAACTCCCCGTGTAGCCAAGGATAACCCGTCTCCAACCTGCCCCTGTGCAGGCAAGGATAACCCCTGTCTCCAACTCCCTGTGTAGCCAAGGATAACCACTGTCTCCAACACCTCCCCCCCCCATCGTGCAGCCAAGGATAACCCCTGTCTCTAACTCCCCATGCAGGCAAGGATAACCCCTGTCTCTAACCCCCCATGCAGCCAAGGATAACCTCTGTCCCCAACTCCCCCCCCCCCCAAGTGCTGTCATTACAGGTTTGTGCCACCATGTCCATCTTAAAAATATTCTTAAGGTTTGTGTTTCTAAGTCATGAAATGTCTCCTTTACATTTCTAAGCATTTCTGAGTTGCTTTGCTTGGGATTTTATTCAAAGGGCAAAGGGAACCAATTCCTGTCTCTGTGTTGCCCTGGCATCCAAACAGCCATTTCAAACTCTCGCTTGTCGGTTGTCTCAATGGCTACACTCAATTATGTACACGATGTCAGATGCTTGCGCCTTGGGAGTCCTGCTGTTTCGGCGACAGGTTGACCGTGTTGTCTGTTCTCTGTTCCTCTGGCGGCTGACCGGAACTCACCACATAGATCTCCAGTGCTCCAAGTATAGGTGTCCCAAGTATAAGGGCCCCAGCTCTACTCATTGCTTTTTTAAAATAATATTTACTTTTATTTTATGTGCATTAGTATTTAGCCTGCATGTATGTCTGTGAGGGTGTGAGGTCTTGGAGTTACAGAGAGTTGTGACCTGCCATGTGGTTGCTGGGAATCGAACTCGGGTCCTCTGGAAGAGCAGACAGGACGCTTAACCACTGAGCCTTCTCTCCAGCCTCCTAGTGCTGGCCATAAAGGTGTTTGCCACCATGCCAGGCTCTGTGAGGTTTTAAGGTTTCATAAAAGCATACACAAACAGGTGTGCTTATTTCAACCCCCAACACTGTAAACAAACAAAATTAATATAAGTGGCAAAGGGGGCTCACCCTAATCATCTCACTGAGGACCACAGGACTGCATTTCAGGACAACAAAGAAAGCCCATATTAATCCTCGTAAATTTGCAGATACTATTGCAGATTCTAATGCTAGACCCTTAACACCCCGTACAGAGTCGTGCACGTAACACGCTCTTGGGAGCTTCAGGCCTGAACACGGATCTGGAAGTGAGCCCTGATTAACTTACTTAACCTGGGAGGTCTCGAACTGGAACCGAGAGAAACCTCAAGAGTTTAAGGACGTCAGAAAACCAAAACCAAACCAAACAAAGCAAAGCCAGAACCGGGCCACGGGATTTCAGTCGTAGTCTGTCCCCGATCGGGCTGCCTGGGGGGCCTTTGTTGTGCCCTCCGCGGCCTCCGGGGAGCAGGAGCAGCAGCACACCGGGAGCGCGCGGCGGCCGGCTCGGAGTTCCGAGCAGCCCAGCCGGCCGCCTGAGCTTCCGTTTCCTCCTCTGGAAGACCGAGGTGGCCAAGGCGGCGGCGGCGGCGGCGGCGGCGGCGGCGGCGTAGAAGCCCAGGAGCGCTGCCCGCTGGCCCCGCCAGGCAGGTGGAGCCGCGCGCGCGCGCGCGCAGGCAGGCAGGGAGGCAGGCCGGCCGGCGACGCGCGCCCCGGGCGGAGCCGCGAGGCGGAGGGGAGGGCGGAGGAAGAGGCGCGCCCGCCCGCGAGGCCCGGCCCGCAGCGTGCGCGCGGCCCCCGCCCTCTCCGCCCGCGCGCCGGGTCGCCGGGGCCGTGGTGTACGTGCAGCGCGCGCGGAGCGAGTGGCGCCCGCAGGCCCGCGCCCTGCCCGCCCCGACGCAGCCGGCTGGGCCCGCCCGCCCAGGGCGCCGTGCGCCGCGCAGGCCGCGCTCTCTCCGGCGCGATGCGGCGCTAGGCGGCCCGGGGCGAGGCAGGCGAGGCCAGGGCGCGCGCGGCCTCCCGCAGCGGGCGGCGGCCCCGGGCGGGCGCCCCGACGGCCCCGCCGCCGCCCCGCGCCCGGCCCGCGGCCCGCCCTGCCGCGGCCATGGCCAGTGACAGCGGCGGGCCCGGCGCGCTGAGCGCCAGCGAGCGCGACCGGCAGTACTGCGAGCTGTGCGGGAAGATGGAGAACCTGCTGCGCTGCGGACGCTGCCGCAGCTCCTTCTACTGCTGCAAGGAACACCAGCGCCAGGACTGGAAGAAGCACAAGCTGGTGTGCCAGGGCGGCGAGGCCCCCCGCGCGCAGCCCGCGCCGGCGCAGCCCCGCGTCGCGCCCCCGCCCGCTGGGGCCCCCGGAGCCGCGCGCGCCGGCAGGGCGGCCCGGCGCGAGGACAGCGCGGCGGCCTCGCGCGTACCGGGCCCGGAGGACGCGGCGCAGGCCCGGAGCGGCCCCGGCCCGGCTGAGCCCGGCTCCGAGGATCCTCCTCCGGCTAGTCGGTCTCCGGGCCCGGAGCGCGCTAGCCTGTGCCCAGCGGGCGGCGGCCCCGGGGAGGCGCTGAGTCCCAGCGGTGGGCTGCGGCCCAACGGGCAGACCAAGCCGCTGCCCGCGCTGAAGCTGGCGCTGGAGTACATCGTGCCGTGCATGAACAAGCACGGCATCTGCGTGGTGGACGACTTCCTGGGCAGGGAGACCGGGCAGCAGATCGGCGACGAGGTGCGCGCCCTGCACGACACCGGCAAGTTCACGGACGGGCAGCTGGTCAGCCAGAAGAGTGACTCTTCCAAGGACATCCGGGGGGACCAGATCACCTGGATCGAGGGCAAGGAGCCCGGCTGCGAGACCATCGGCCTGCTCATGAGCAGCATGGACGACTTGATCCGCCACTGCAGCGGGAAGCTGGGCAACTACAGGATAAACGGCCGAACGAAAGTAAGTGGCTGGGGCTCGCGTCCGAAGGAGGGTCTGTGAGGACCGCCCCCGCCCCCGCAGACCTGGGGCCGGCGCTCTGCTTCAGCGTGGCTCCTTTTGTCCCTGTAGTAGCCACGGTGTGGACCCTGCCGGAGCCCTGGTCACGCATGGGGGAGGCGTTAGGGTACCGGCCACCTCGGGTCTGGGTGGTGGATCTCAGATCGCCTGTGTGCCTGAGCTAGTTGAAAGCCCCGCGGTTTTCAGCGCGCACCCGGCTCTGATTGAAAGCCAGACACTATGTGTTTAGCTGGAGAGTCTGTCAGCTGCCCCCAGAAAGGTCCATTTAAAAGCCTGTGGTCGGAAGACTCCCTGTATTCAGGAAAAGCTTGGCGGCCTGCTCCCCTCCCCCTTGGAGCTTTATCTCGCTGGCTGTCCCCACTGTTTTGAAACCCACTACCAAACCGGGAAAGAAGTGTTTCCGGTCCCAGGGCTCGTGGTAGGTGGGTTAAGCTCAGAGCCCAGGTTTCCGCTACTCGCTTTGTTAATGTGATTCTTCTCTTGAAAATGACCTGTTTTAGTGGCTTCCTGGGTTGTGTGTATGTGTTGGTTTTTTGTTTTTTTTTTTGTTTTTGTTTGTGTGTGTGTGTGTGTGTGTATTTTGGCCTTTTTTCCCCCCCTTAAAAACAACAAACCGACAGGGAATTGAAAGTCGGAGGGCTCCTTTTAGCTTTAAGTTTGGTGGGATTTTCTTTTTTTTTTTTCTTTTTTTAAAAATTTTATTAATTTATTCATATTACATCTCGATTGTTAGCCCTTCCCCTGTTTCCTCCCATTCTTCCCTCCCTCCCATTTCTCTCCTTCTCCCCTCCCCTATGTCTGTGACTGAAGGAGACCTCCTCCCCCTATATATGCTCTTAGAATATCAAGTCTCTTCTTGGTAACTTGCTATCCTTCCTCTGAGTGCCACCATCCAGGGGACATAGTCCTCTTTTCTCTTACTGTGGCAGTTCCAGTGTGCTCCTCCCTCCCTCCTGTGGCAGGCAGGAGCTCTTCTCCACTTTCCTTAACAGATCTGAATCTTTTCTTTGTACTCAGCCCCCCAGGGCCAGCCAGATTCTCCCAGCCCCACCGCCCCCCCAAGTCAGTCTGAGTTTGGAGAGGTGTTTTGTTTGGAAACCCTAACACACAGGTTTGTACACACGGGCTCTTCCCGACAGTTATTGGTGGTGTAGGTTTTGAACTGTGTTGACAGCCGCATGGGACTGTCAGGCTGAGAATGCTTGAGAGGAAAAAAAAAAATACAGTGAATACAAGCAGAAGGCTGATTTACTGCCCGGTCAGTACTGGGTGGGGGCACCTGCCTTGATAGCAGGTGAGATTAAGAAATGGTTGCTTATATGAAGCTTCCTGGTGGTGCGTAGCTCAGCTGGTAGCGAGCTTGCCCGGCATGCGCGAAGCCCAGGGTTTGCTCCCCAACGACATGTAGACCATGCCTGGAGTTCTGTGACCCCAGTTCTCTGGAGTTGAAAAGGGACAAGAGACATTTAAGATCCCTCTGCCACACCTCCAGTGTGAGGCCAGCAGGGTCTATGTGAGATCCTGTCCCCAAAAGCACAATAAAGTGTGGGGATTTTTCACATCAACAAGAAAGGCTGTGCTGGCTCACATCTGAATGCCACCATTGGCTCCAACAGGGGCTGCTATTAGGGAGCAGCTCAGAGTAGGGGTGCAGAGAGGGTAGTCTCCTCATTCTGTGTGGATCTCCTTAGGTGAGGCAACAGTGAGCCGTGTCCCTCCTGCCTCTTGTTCTTAGGAGAGAGGGCAGCGGCTCTCCTGGGAAGCTGTTGGGAAATAGACTCCCTGTTTCCTCATGGGCTGAGGTGGCTGAAGTGAGCAGTGCCTGGAGGTCTGCGGAACTGGCCCAGCAGCAGGGAGAATGGTTTACACTCTGGATCTGAGCTCACACTTTGATTCACTTCAGGGACATGGTCTCAGGGTCTGTGAACCATTGTAAGGACGTGTGTGTGTGTGTGTGTGTGTGTGTGTGTGTGTGTGTGTGTGTACAGCTTTCAGGATTTGATTCTCCTACAAAGCAGGTCCCCAACTTACATCATTATACTTGGCACAAAGTACCTTTACCTGCTGAGCTGTCCCTCACGCCAGCTTCTCACTGAACTTTTTTTTTTTTTTTTTTTGGTTTTTTGAGACAGGGTTTCTCCGTGTAGCCTTGGCCATCCTGGACTCACTTTGTAGACCAGGCTGGCCTCGAACTCACAGCGATCCGCCTGCCTCTGCCTCCCGAGTGCTGGGTGACTAAAAAAAAAAAAATCGGGTAATCATGTTTGAACATATAATTTAAGTCTTTCTTTTTTCTTTTCCTTTGGTTTTTAGAGACAGGATTTCTCGGTGTAGCCCTGGCTGTCCTGAACACGCTTTGTAGACCAGGCTGGCCTCGAACTCACAGCGATCCGCCTGCCTCTGCCTCCCTGAGCATTGGGATTAGAATCCTGTGCGACCACGCCCGGCCAAGTATTTTTTAAAAAGAAGGAAATAATGCTTTTGGGCACTAAGACCAATCACACACTCCTCCCAGTTGTATGGTCAAGCACACTGCCGTGGGGACCGCAGTGCTGGACAGTGGGTCATGTCCCTGAGATACATCTGGGGTAAGGGTTAGTTCACACTAGGCCAGTGCCCGCTGCTGAGGTCGACCTGGGTCAGACTTCAGACTCAAGCTGGACTTGAAGCCATTATTTTCTCACTAAGTGCATGGCTGGAATCTACTTTTTTTTTCCTTCTTCTTCTTCTTCTTTTTTTTTTTTTCCTTTTCCTTTGGTTTTTTGAGACAGGGTTTCTCTGTGTAGCCCTGGCTGTCCTGGACTCGCTTTGTAGACCAGGCTGGCCTCGAACTCGCAGTGATCTGCCTGCTTCTGCCTCCCAAGTGCTCAGATTAAAAGTGTGCACCAGCACACCCGGCTGGAACTCTAGTTTTGATGACATTGCTGTTGATGGTGAGGGAGTGTGTTATGGCACTCTGGATCTGGCAATGCAACCTTTTTGACTGTACAGTGTACTTAAAATAGCTATGTGTTTAGCCACTAAGGTGAACTTTGTTTTTTGTTTGTTTTTGTTTTGTTTTCCGAGACAGGGTTTCTCTGTGTAGCCTTGGCTGTCCTGGACTCGCTTTGTAGACCAGGCTGGCCTCGAACTCACAGTGATCCACCTGCCTCTGCCTCCCAAGTGCTGGGATTAAAGGTGTGCGCCACCACGCCCGGCTGGTGTGCTTTGAAGTCTCTCTCTCAGGGGTTGTCAGAATGTGGCTGTTGTGTTTGATGTCTTCGGGAGTGTTATCTTTGTCTTGCTGCGTGAGAGACGATTTTCTCACTTCAGATTGTGAAGTAGCAGCAGGTTGTCAATGTCTGGTCCCCACCTCTAGGTTAGAAGAGCAAAGCAGAGGGATGCAGGCCTCTCAGTGGTAGTCCTGTAAGGCATCAAGGTTATTTTTTATTTTGTTTTGTTTTTTGGGTTTTTGTTTTTGTTTTTTTCAAAACAGGATTTCTCTGTGTAGCCCTGGCTGTCCTGGACTCCTTTTATAGACCAGGTTGGCCTGGAACCCACAGAGATCCACCTACCTCTGCCTCCCAAGTGATTAAGGGTGTGCAGCACCATGCCCAGCTGTTATTTTTTTTTAATATTTTATGTGTATGCGTGTTTTGCCCGCATGTATGTATGCCTGTGCACCACATATGTACAGTGCCCAATGGAGGCCAGAAAAGGACATTGGATCCCTTGAGACTGGAATTACAGACTGTTAGTCACCACCATGTCGGTGCTGGGAATTGAACCTGGGACCTCTAGAAGAGCAGCCAGTGTTCTGAACTGCTAAGCCATCTCTCCAACCTCCAGCTAGCAGGATTTAAGTCAGGTCTTACAGCCAAGCTCCAAGGCCTCTGTCACTTGTGTCACCTCCTACGTGTGTGTCAGGACTTGGACATCAAGTTGTGAGACTTGCCAAGTTGACTCCCGGGTGTCTGCCTCAGACGCGTGCATCTGGCCGCTGCGAATCCACCCACTGGAAAGAGGAACCCCTACGGGAGGATGAAGTAACGCAGGAGAGAACCGGAAATGTGATCATTGCCACGGATGTGACCAGGCCCGCTGTCCACACGTGGCTGTTGCCACGGTTGTGACCAGGCCCGCTGTCCACACGTGGCTATTGCCACGGTTGTGACCAGGCCTGCTGGCCACACGTGGCTGTTGGCACGGTTGTGACCAGGCCCGCTGGCCACACACTCTGAGAGCCTTACCCTTTTCTTGCCCTTAAGCTCCCCTTTAACCTCTTACTTTTTCTCACATCCTTCCTTCCATCAGGAAGGCTCAGGGTGACGTCAGCAGCAGGGAGCCAGTCTTCCCCTTGTACAGAGCAATGTCATCAGCCACAGGCGCTTTTCCTGGGTAGGGAGAAGTGGTGCAGAGGGTTAGGACCTGGGGCTGGGGAGGATAGGCACTGTGTTTGTCTGCTGCCGTTTCTTTTCTGAAGGAGAATGTTTATTGGGAGAGATTATTGCAACAGCAGGTGTGGTGGCCTCCCAGGTCTTTCATTTGGGAGGCAGAGGCAGGTGGATCTCTTGTGAGCTCAAGCCCCTCCCCCAGGGTTTCATAGTGAGCACTTGTCTCACAGGCTGCGACAGGAGTATAGTGGGGCCCAGTCTGCAGCAGCCTGGGTTGCACAGAAGCACCCGTGTCAAAAAAACACAAAGCAAACCACCGAAAAATGAATGACTAGAAACCAGTGCACTGTTTTTTGTTTTTGTCTTTGTTTTTATTTAATTTCAAGTCTCATATGTTCATTTAAGATTGAGTGTAAAAGTGGGCGTTGTGCCTTTAATCCCAGTACTCGGGAGGCAGAGGCAGGTGGATCACTGAGTTCAAGGCCAGCCTGGTCTACAAAGCGAGTCCAGGACAGCCAAGGCTACACAGAGAAACCCTGTCTCGAAAAACAAACAAACAAAAAAATGAGTGAGTGGAGCCGCTGCCTGGCCTGTGTAGACACCAGATTCAACCCCAGTGCAGGAAGGAGAGAGAAAGAGTGAGTAATAGGGTGACAGGGGTGGGGGTGGGGCAAGCACCTTACACTACTCAGACTTTTCTGTGCTGCATTTAATTAGTCAGCTCTGAGAGGCTCTGGGAGTAAAGAATGGGACGAGGCTGGTCCTGCCGCATTGCTTAGGCTGCCACAGAGAGAGGGTGGCAATCCTCTTAGATGATTAAACCCTGCAGGGGGAAGCAGGTGCAGTCCTGGGTGGGCTCAGGGCAAAGCCTCCAGACCTGTGAGCAGGAGCTGTCAGCCTAAAGAGAGGAGCTAGGCAGAGAGCTTCCTTCCCTCTGTTTCCTCCTGCAACTGTGGCTCGCAACCTTCCTAACGCTTTAATACAGTTCCTCACCTTGTGGTGAGCCTCAACCATAAAATTGCTTTGTTGCTACTTCATAACTAACTCAGCTACTGTTATGAATCGAATTGTAATATGCAGGTTACCGGATATGAGGCCCCAAAGGGGTTAAAAACCACCGTCTGGGAACATCGGATGAAGAGGTGAGAGCAGCTTGCTGGAGGAGTTAAGTCAGCTGTCCTGTGTGCAGAAGGGCCGGAGGGCTTTGGACCAGCTGATTCTGGCAGCTGAGGTGCTGGGTGCAGTGGCGCTCGCCTTTAATCCCAGCACTCGGGAAGCAGAGGCAGGTGGATCTCTGTGGGTCCGAGGCCAGCCTGGTCTACATAGGGAGAGTTCCTGGCCAGCCAGGACCCTGTCTCCTTTAGGGTGACAGAGGAGGCAAGGAAGGCATTCTAAACAGGACGGTGGGGCGAGTGCCCGTGCTGTCTGGGTTGGATGAGGTTTGTGGTTGTGCCTTAGGGCTGGTGGCTCAGGGTCTTGGAGCCTCACTTTGTATTCACAGTTCTACCCACCCACGTCTCAGGCTTGCTGTGAGGCTTCTGTGTAGCCTGCACACACTCACGTCGTGTATGTGTGTGTGTGTCACACACATAGGCGCTTGTACTGGAAAGCAGTAGGCGGAACCTCTTATTAGCTGTTACTCTTCCCTTGTTAAAAAATAATAGCGTTTTTCTGAGTCTTTTTCTTAGTTTGAGAGAAAGCCTCACTGTGGAGCCCCGGCTGGCCTGGAACTTGCTGTGTAGACCAGGCTAGGCTCGAACTCAGATCTAGCCCTGAGCCTTTCTTTAAGAGATTACTGTTTTCCCTGTCTTTTTACTTCTTGTAAGCTGGAAAAAAAGGCTTAAGTGTTTTAGGTTTTTTAGGTTTTTGTTTGTTTTTACCTAACCACCACTCTCCTGGCATATGCATACATGCACACAGGAACCTCTGTATGAGCGTGCATAGGTGTGCATACAGGCCCACAAACGTTTTTCCCTCCCAAACAGAAAGTGAGTTCTGGAGAAGTTAAGTGACTTTTTCCAATGATGGACTTTGGAGCTGTTGGTGATGGCCTGCAGAAGCAGGTTCAGGCCTCTCTCCTTCTGTGCACAGTGTGCCCTTTCCTACACAGTGGGGGGGGGGCTTCTGTGCACAGTGTGCCCTTTCCTACAGAGTGGGTGGGGGGGGGGGCCTACAGAATGGGGGGGGGCCAGTACTGAACACGTGTGACTCTTTGCTCTTTCCAGATACCTGGGCTAGTCTGACTCTCTGGCTGTCTGTCGTGCGGCTGTTAGAGCTGTGACACCTGAAGCAGGCCCCCCACCCTTGCTCCTCAGTGGGACCTCTCTTCCCTCCCTCCTCTCCCACCTCAGGCTTGGCATCCTGTGCTTTCCGGTGTCTTTGTGTTGATATTATCAGCGTGGTTGTTTTATTTAATTTTTCACTTTCGAACTTTCATTCTCACAGATTCTTAGAAACCTTTCCTGGGCAGGGCACTTCCTGCTCTTCTGAGCTTCCCTGTGAATGCCAGAGAGCACGCCATACCGAGACAGGGCTTTGTGTAGCCAAGGTGCGCCTCAGACTTGCTTAGCAGCCCAGGCTGGCTTTGAACTCTGGAGTTGCTGGCATTGTAGTCGTGCACCACCAGGCATGGCTCTCAGAAAGGTTTCATGGCTGCATTGTGCCGCTGGGTGTGGTCTCATCTTTCCTACAAGGTCCCCGGTCCACCACTGGTGTCACCTGTGGCTGCACAGGGATGGTCTTTGGTCATTTACTTCCAGCCACCCAGTTCTTGTTGCTGAGCCCACCAAAGACTACCAAACGGACACCCTAAAGCTGACAGGAGTCTTTTTTAAAAAGATGTGTTTATTATGTA
>NW_026131622.1:0-23306 GCF_903995435.1 Acomys russatus
GAGAGAGACGAGAGAGAGAGAGAGAGAGAGAGAGAGAGAGAGACAGAGAGAGAGAGAGAGAGAGAGAGAGAGAGAAAGAGAGAGAGAGACAGAGACAGAGAGAGAGAGAGACTGAGACAGAAACAGAGACAGAGACAGAGACACACATAGAGACAGAGACAGAGAGACAGAGAGACAGAGAGACAGAGAGAAGCCAGATTGGATAACTCAGCTAAAAGAAGATTCAAGCCAAAACACCTGGGTAAAACAGACAGAAGAGAAGTCAAAAAGCACAGGTAAGTACGAAATTATTAAGCAGTAAGTGTCTGATGCTGAAAACATTATATACCTACATTAGACCTATGTTGGACCTACAGGTGCTTTTCTATCTGATTCAGCATTTGTTGTTTTGCTTTCTCTCCAATCATATAGCATCAGACCTATAAGTTTTGTAATAAACAATCAAAACACATCCCAATCGAAGGTGTGAAAATTTCTTATGTATTATGTATCCCCTTTGAATATTCAAAGTCAATTTACTATCATTTAATTAATCTGTTGTTGTTTGTCCATATGAAGACAAAATTGATAAAAACAATTTTACTAACACAGAACATAGGTTATGACTCTAAGATCTATGAATTTTATCAAAGAAATTAGAGTCAACTCCAATGTCCTATGGGAACCAGGATAGTTGAGCTGTTATCAAAGTCACACATGCATGCACCATACTTTTGCTAGCCTAAACACCATATATCTCTCTTGAAAAATACATTGGGTTAGATGGTAAGTCTTCCAGTCAGTTTGGATTGCATGACAACACTTCTTTTATCTCACTGTGTTATAAAACATATGGACTGGGGCCTTCCAGAATACTCTTGGTTATTTCCATACTTTTCTTCCAATAAAAATTAAATTACTTTCCAAAGGATATGTGCTGGTTTGTACTGGAGGCATTCATTCCTGTGGTGTGTCCAATTCCTACCCCACTGCTTAATCAAGGGAAATATTTATCTTGGATAGAAAACCAAAAAGATATATATTTACATTGTTAAAATGCTGGGCTTTTGGTCTCCAAATAATGGTCAGCATGTGTAGACTAAGTGAGAACTCCAGGTAGTGTGGTAGACACTCTCTTTTAAGGTAAGATGAGGATAACACAGCAACAAAGACAATCCAACCAACCAAATGTCTGTAGGTAGGAAATGGGTGCTAATGTTTACAGAAACAACGGGCTGTAGCAGGTACTTTTCTCTGAAAGTGTAAAAAACAGGCTAATAGGCAAGAACTGATACTGCCTGAATTGTTTTTCTCTAGAACACTGGTTCTCCATTAGGAACTGTGGGTGAGTCAGCTCTGTGAATAGTATTCCTAGAATCTCATAGTCAACCTCACACACATGAAACTTGTAGTACAGTATATTGTTTATTAAATTAGGTTGTGCCCTCTTTTATCAGATATTACTTCACACATTGGATGCCTGAAACATAGGTCACAAAATGGCATAGGATCACACAGAAATATATGAATAAATTAAGACTTTGTCCTGAAATTTAGGAGAAAGCCCATGACGGATTAATATTTTATGCATTGCAAACCTCTCTGACTTTTCTTCTTTTGCCATAAAAAAATAGCACAAACGATTCTGCCCATTGATGGCAGCTAGACCTTGCATACTCACAGGTATATTACTAGTACCTGAAGTAGTGTAGGATAAGTAATTAGAAAGGAATATTGGTTATCTTACACTAATGTGGATGGAACAGTTTGCCTTTGAAGTTTAAATCCAATGGATTCTTTGGGATCAAAAATAACTGCAAACTAAACTTTAGAAAATAAAATAACCCAACCTCCCTCTCCCAAGAGGGGACACTTTTTGTCCCTTCTCCACTTAAACCATTGAGGTCCATCTTCTGCTTAATTTTCCTCTTATTGGTGAAGAGTTACGATGCTCTGTGCAATCAGAAAATATGCAGGATTTTCTTGACCAGGCTGCCAAGGATGTTGCCTGTTTTCGCTCAGGTAACCATAAGAGGCATGCTGAAAAGAAAAAAGAAGGAAGAAGTGTGGTAAACAGAAATATTTTTGGGTTGATAGGAGTGTCCATTTATTTTAAGCCAATGAGCCATTTTCAAGCATTAACACATTATTATTTTACTAGGTACTTGCACAAGAGAGAGAGAGAGAGAGAGAGAGAGAGAGAGAGAGAGAGAGAGAGAGAGAGAGAATAGAGAGTGAGAGAGAGAGATGAATAGAGAGCCAGATAGAGATAGAAACACAGAGATAGAGAATGGGAGGAAATGAAAAATGTTTTTTAAGGTAAGATTACTGAAGGATTCCCCTTTTTAGATGTGTCTTGGCTTAATGACAGTCTTGAGAATACAAAACAACTCTTAACTCTGCAGCATCTGTTTCTTTACCTCCTCTACAGAATTTTGTGAAGTCAGGACTAACTAAAATCTCACCATCTCTTTTGGATTTACATCATATCTATGTATATACAGTGGAAGTAAATAATTCATCTCCCACTAGGAAGTCGAGGGGGATAAGCAAATGTGCATTGTTTTAGATTTCTTTTGTTGAACTTCTTCCACTCTTTTTTGCAGTGATACAGGACCTAGTCAGTGAAACCAAACGGGGTGAATGAAAAAGATAAATGCAGCAGGATTTGGGCTTCAACACACTGACGATTATCAGGCCAGGACTGAGTAGAATGTAATGAGCCCATTCAGAATCATATGGGCTCAGGTTGAATCTCTTACTCTTTCTACTCTCTTTCTCAATGTTGATCTGAAAACCGATGATAACTGCCTGGACTACCAGATGAACTTTCTCACATTTCTGAGGCTTAGAGTGAGATACAAGGTCCTTATTGTCTTGGTAATGGGCACAAACAGGGCTACTACAGGAGACTACTTAGCTAATGAATCCTTAAGTTCATTAACCCTATTTTATCTCAGTATGAGATCATAGGGACCCAATTTCTGGTGACAATGACAGTTGTCATGGTTAAGCTTTTATATGAAAAAGTTACTCTTTTAGCTATCTATAATTCCAAAACATTTGAATGAAAATATGTTTGATGTGTTGCTACATTGCCTGATTGAATGTTTCTGTTCCTTTTAGGGCTAGCTGGAACTTGTCATGAATGGCTAAATCGGCTTTCTTATTTTTATTTGGTTTGGTTTTCATTCTGCAAGGATAACCTGTATATATTGTCCAAAAAACCTCTCTGTCCTGTCTAATGTAAGTCCTCTCTCCAGATATATTCTCAGCAAACTCACTCAGACAGGAAACAATAGGGCTTATTTCAATATGAAAAGACATACACAAAGTGGGTTATCGACAGTAATGCAGTATTCCAAAATATATAATCTCAGTAAGGAATCTAGATTCATTGTGGAGCTTGGCCCTAAAGGGAGGTGTGCCTGGGGAAGACTGAATGTCAAACTCTTTTTAAGAAACCTATATAGAGTGAAATTTTACAAGAACACATGTAGTTCTTACTACTGCAGTAAAACCCAATGGTTTGGTTCAGCAGTGAGTTTACCATCAAAAGTGTAAGTGCTTTCAAATTGATAAAGATTTTTCTCAACATATTACATAAAGAGCTTGTTGCAAGGGTGTTTACCTTATGAAGAAGACTACCAGATCCAAGAGAAAAAAGGTAGAGAGCATGTTATTTATATTATACTGGTGATTGTATAGCCAGAATTTGACCTATTCTAAACCATGATGCTGTGAAATGTGGACTATGACATTTTCCCCAAGATGTAGAAATTTCCTAATTCCCCTGGAACAGGTAATTTTGACTTATAACTTTCAGGTGATTGAGATTCACCTACATGTGCCCATATTGGTGGATCCTGTGGCCTCATGGATAAGTCCTGTGAGGTCGCTGGTCTTTAACCCACTGATGCCAATGGGTGATGTGGCACTGCCAATGGCTGATATGGCACTGTCATTGCTTGATGTTACCATGCTGATGGGTGAGGCAGAAGTGGAGGAATACAATCAAAAGGATCCTCCCAAAGTCTGTAAGAAATATGGAAGTGGTACAAGTCAAAGAATGATGGCTCATGTAAAGTTCTCCATGTTCCATGTAAAAGCTGATCCAGGTATATATGTTATTGACAGCTCACATCTTGAAATCAACAGCTCATATCTACTACCCTGGTTTCATGTCTAATGCATCTAGCCAGATAAGTTGCCTAACGGACATGAAACTAAGGACTGAGTTATGGTAAATAATTATTTCCCTACTATCACAGTGTGCAAAGAGTATAAATTTGAGGAAAAAAACCAATGACTTCAAGATTTAGATGTAAAATCTCTACATTTGAGAATGTCTTGTCAAAGACTTCTTCATGCAATATCTTCCATTTTATCAAGAGATGCTGAAATACCAATTATACAGGAAGGAACATGTTTAGAACACTGGATTCCATCCTTCTTTATAGTACACCTGTCTCTTACCTATCTGTCTGGCATTGTGGATTCTCAGAGTAGTAATTTGCATAAAAATTAAAGGGCCCTCTCTTCAGGTCATTAATAACAGTCACCATCTGCACAAAAACAACATGGCTCATGTTAGAAAAAATAACACAGTTGTACCATACATGAACTTATTGAGAACTTAAGCTCCTCATGTTCCTGTACCTGCTCTTTGTGGCCAATATTCCTGATTCTCTTGTTCTTGTCTGAATTGTGGAGGTTCATATGGCAATCTGTGAAGTATCCCACCATGATGGGACAACTCATACACACATCTTCCTTTTTCTCTCTCCTGCAGGTACTGATGTGTCAGAAATAAACATCAAATTATCACCTTTATAGATAATTAAAAGGCTTAATGCAACTAAATGTAACTTAAGTGTGGCCCAAAAAACTTAGAGTAAGGAGGTTTTGAATGCACAAAATAAAAAAAATACACAAACAAATAAGCAAAAACGCATCCTACAGGTCCAAGGAGAGGTAAGCTAATTAGTTAGCTATAATTGAGGTTTTTATAAGCAGGCAGTGGACAGAAGCCAAGATAATTTAATAGGGGATCCTGACCATAGGTTCCTAGAGTAGGGTTTGGTTACATAAATAAAAACCTGATGTCTGAAAGACCACCCCAAGCAATGAACTTTATATATAAATTAATCCCAAAGTAATGGAATGCTGGTTTCTCAGTGAATACGGGGCTATGTGGCCTACAGACTACTTTTGTCGCACACTAGTAAAAGATATTCCTCTGAGTCACAGACTTCTGAACATTCAAAATATCTGCACAATCATGTCTATATTATTAAGCCTGTATCAGAGTCTACCTAGGATAGATGTGTTTAATTCTCTGCAGCAACTGAACTGCGGCTGATGTGGTAGTGAGAGCTGAATAAACAAAGTCAACCAAAATTGGTATATAAATGAAATATCCTTTCAGTTGTAAACTAAAATGAACTTTTCATACCTCTTGTTCAGTATTTGTATCTGGGAAGAATCATAGATCTCTATTCCTATTTGTGAGTTTCCGCGTTAGACAATCCTCTCCCGCAAAGGCGGTCACAGATGTGGCAAAATGCTCCTGGGCTGCATTTGTAAGGAAACAAAATTATTTGCTGTTAGTTCGTGCCTTTCCTTAATACACTGAATACAAGTGAACATGGAAAAGAATGCTCAGCAATCCCACAAGGAACAGGAGATATCCAGAATTTGAGATCTGACAGGCCTCTCCACCGCTTCTGTACACAGGCAGATTGAAGACATGCTACTAATTCTTTTAAGAATTTAAAATTGTATCTACATTGAGATTTACTTATTCATATAAGTTTCTTCCTAAAGAGTGCATGGAATTTCAGGGTACTCCAAAAATCCATGTAAGACAAAATTGATATTCAAAAACACATCCTTGTCTACATAATAGGATGAGAACTAAATTTGTATGATTTGCCACAGGGAACATCCCACCTGTCTGTTTTTAAGGGTTCAGTGGTTTTTTTGTGTGTCTGAAAAGGTAGTACATTAGAAAGACTGATACCTGTTTTTGAGAAATAAAAATCATGCTTTCTGTGAAGTGAATTGAGCAAAAAAAGGGTGAGTTTTAGCTTAATATTATCAGAGGTAAGAAATATGTATTTGGAATATTTTGAGATGTACCTCAGTTTCTCCTGAGGCTGACTGATCTATGGTCACTATGGGTACCACCACTGCAGCTGGTTGCACAAGCTTTTGTTGTGTGTATATGATGGATTGGGTTGTTTCTGGTGACTTTTGTTGTCCTTGTCCATGGTCCACAGTGATTTCTAGAGTCTTAACATTTTTCTTGTCTTTTGTGTACTCTATTACTTCACAGAAATCTTCATCAGATGAAGAATTAGAAATTACAATAATTTCTTCCTTACAATCTTCCTTAGAATTGGCATTCTTTGACTCTACCAATGGTTTATTTTTACCCTTAGCCTTGTCTTCATGTTGTGGGGAGCCAACTTTTCATGGCTATGATTTGCATATGTACATCCGGAGGTACATTGGTTTCGATATTTACTGGCCTTAACATGTTCATTGAATCCAACATTGATTCCTGTCCAGAATCTGCAGAATAAAGCACTCATTGTTACTAAAACACTAAAATATGACATTTTAATATAAGAGGATACTTTGGCTTTATTTCATGTTTAAGCAGAAACACACCCATACACAAACACACACCATACACAAATACACACACACACGTCTGTGCTATTTCCAATGACAGTTTAGAAGATATCTGAAACTTAGAGAAATAATGTAAGTGTTGCTACTAAAACTGTTTAAAAATTAAAACTACCTATGAAAATGAGGAAAAAAACGAAGATTAATCATAATAAGTGAAAATATTACAATATATATCTTCTGCTCTAAGATCCATGTTTCAGGTATTGAAGGTCTTATCCAGTTGTATAATTAGGACTTTGTGATACAAACACATAAAGGAAAAGCAATATTTTGGTGTAATTACCAAACTTAACTGATATTTTGATTACATTTTCCTGGCAATGCACAGGATTAAAATTCTGTCATCCCTTCACTAATGTGTGGAGATAAACAGTCTCTTCTGACTTCTAGGAATTGGTGAATTGTGCGTCAAGAATCTGCTTCAAACCTCAACTAATGTAATAAGAAAGTATTTTGTTGCACTGGGATACACTACATGGAAATAAACAATAAAATGATTTTATTCAAAGATATATTTGTTAAAATGTTTGTAGTATTAAAATCAAAAGCAAATGAAGAATACATAATCACTGAAAAAAGAGGAGTTGGAACATTTCTAACTGAATCTGTGAGACCACAGTTACATATATTTCTCTGAATCCTCACATCAAATTGTTTAAAGAAGTTGAGTAAAGTTGGACATGACACCTGGGATTTCACAAACAGAATGCTATGTTAAAACTACGGACCATTTTGAAAATCATAGGAATTAAACCTTAAACTTCAAAAAGGCTCATTGAGATCAGTGGTGTAATATCTATACAAGAAATACTTGCCCTTTTGCTCCTACTTGTATTTGCTTTTATGTTTGTGCTTGTACTCAATTGAGATGATGCCCAGTTCTGAAGTGTTTCATGTAGCATTTCCCAGGTAGGAGGTTGGACTTCTGCAAACTCAACCTGGGATTCCAAATAAGATAATATATTTCAATGGTGAGATAGAATGAGACCCAAATAATAGGAAACACAGGCAGAACCCTATAGACTTAAACATAATTTTAAAACATTTTGCAGATAATTGAAAAGCCAACACTATAAATATGTATATGTTTGTGAGTGTATGTTTGTGAGAGAGTGAGAGTGAGAGAGAGTGTATCTGTTTACAAATATTTGCAACAAATTTGAGTAAATAACTACAGTAGTGTGTTAACAGTTCATAATTCTATTCAACGGCTCTTACTCCACATATATCTGTGTCTGAATCAGGATGATCCCAATTCGAAGCTTCAACTTGGCACTTTCTTTGCACTTTATTCCTTTGGATTCCTTTTTCAAGCCTTAATTAAACCATAAAGAAATAATAAACAAAATGTGTTTTATGTACTGGCTAGATAGTTTCGTCCCTGTTGTATAGCTTTCATAATACTAGAAAGACTTATATAAGCAGAAGGAGGCAGAAAAAAGCCATACAAGGTTTTACTAGCCTTGAACACTGTGAACAACTATTAAGAATGGCATGGCAAAATATTTCCATATTTGAAGTAGTTGCATCAATGTTATGTGGGAACTGACCCATTTTTGAATAGATGGATGGCATATACATGTGTGGTACTATAAGTCAGAGCAGAAACACAAAGCTGGGGACTTCAGCAGCCCCACTGGGTAATGTACTTGTCATTACCTTGTTTAATGGACATAGCATCAATGTTGTCTCTAAATTAATAACTTTTTGCAATTGATCTTCACGCCCATGGATTATTGCAGGTTTCAGATCTCATATGAGTAGTACATTTATTCAATATTCAGTAGTTAAAATTGATAGTCATTAGTAGCCAAACTGTAGAGAATTAAGTGTTAGGTGAGAGTTTTCATATATGTCTGACATACCTCAGAGACCCTTACACATAGCTTAGGGAATACTACACTATGTAGGGAAGGAGGGTCATACAAATTAGAGACTTTGGTGGAAAAAGTGTCATATGAACCACTATAAAAACACTGCAAGCAGGAACTCTAATAATATTGTGACTTCTTGAAACCTACAGAAACATTATGTCCAGAAATTCTGCCAAAAAATATTGCTTATTCTAATTGATGTCTTTAGACTAAAATAGACATATGAATCAACAAGAAACCTCTGCTAGAACCGAATCTACACTTTCAACATAGTAAAGACATTTACAAACATAAAGTCTTCTAGCTCAAGGACTAGAACTAGTTATTCAGATGTTTGTTTTGATAATCACTGCTAGTGTATTTACTTTTATACTCCATTACTTTTACATTTTAATGTATGATTTATTGTGTGCTTAGATGTTAAGCATAATAACCAATGGTATAAAAGGTATACGTTTTTTACATAATGAGAAAGACAAAAGGTAAACCTATTTCAACTAAAGCAAATGGTTTTAAAAGGCCTATTCAGGTGAAATATCACATGGTAATTTTTTGTAAAAAGGAAGATTTTTTAATTGCTCTCTTATTGTCTCATCTTTTTAGAACAAGATTGAAAAAGATTACTGTGAACTACTGATTCTCTGAACTCTATATCTCTAATGCTAGCATGTGTGCCTTCAGTTCTCCAGTTTTTTCAAATAAATATTTGTTATTCACTGTGTGTTTTTGTGAGTTTGTGTGTGTGTGTGCTTGTGTGTGAGTGTTTTCAAGATGTCACTTCTCATCAAGATAGAGGGAAACATTTCAGGAATCTGTCGTCTTTCCTCTATGTGGGCTCACAATCTCAAATGTACTGAATATGTTTTTTCTTCATCCATTATTCAACACATAAATAAAATAATACAACAGACACCAGTTACATTTTTCCATATATATGTGAAAATATCAAGATTTGGAAAGTGCAATTTGCTCATCTGGGATTCACTTAAGGTCTCATTGATCATCTGTTGGCTATAATTAATTTATAGAAAAAAACTTAAGGTTTGCATTACATACCACCATCAATATCTTACCTGAATGGCTTTACTGTAGTTTCATCATTGGAATTAACAATTAAAACACAGGGTTGAATATCACTGGGGTGTTCCTGCACAAAAATTATCACAACCCTTTCAATTGTTGCCACCGTCATTTTTGAAATTTTGAGAGTCAAATCCACATTCAAAACCCAGCGTAATATCCACTCTAATGTATCTGTCTACTAAGAAGTGCTTTACATTTATAACATGCATTACATACTTTCATTTTAACTAATTCATATATCAGTGGGATGAAGATATCAAGATGACAGGTACAAAAATTAAGCATACACCAAATGATTTATTTCAAGGCTAGGAGATGGAGGGAAGGAATTTCATTTTGATTCAAGTTCACTGATCACTCTTTTAGGCCATCGTTCTATAAAGACTCTTCTCTCTCCTCCCGGTTCTCCTCTTCCATAAAATAGCCTCCCATATATAAATAGAGAAATGGTTTCATAAGATCCTACTTTAAAGGCATATATGCCACAAAATTTGAAAATCTAAGGGAAATGGAGGATTTTCTTGAACAATTTCACTTGCCAAAGTTGAATGAAGAACAGATAAACAAGCTAAATAGTCCCATTTCCCCTACAGAAATAGAAGCAATCATCGATGGTCTCCCAACCAAAAAAAGCCCAGGGCCAGATGGTTTCAGTGCAGAATTCTACCAGACCTTTAAAGGCGAGCTATTACTGATACTCTTCAAGCTACTCCAAAAGATAGAAATGGATGGAAAATTACCAAATTCATTCTATGAGGCCATAGTCTCATTGATACCTAAACCTCACAAAGACTCAACAAAGAAAGAGAATTTCAGACCAATTTCTCTTATGAACATAGATGCAAAAATACTAAATAAAATACTTGGAGAATTATTCTAAAACTGAATGAAGAAGAGATAGACCTGAAACACCATCACAAGAGGAACATGTACCTAATATTCCAGAGTTTTCCTGGCTGCCAAAACTGTCCTCAACACAAAGTTCTAGTTATGCCTATATCTGCTAATAATATCACCTTTCATCCTAAATCTGAGAAGTTTCCAACCATAGGACTAAAATCAGTCCAGATTCCTGCCACTCACCTAACACAATGAAAATGCTCCTTACTGTATACTGATTCTTTCTCCACAGAAATACAGCTGTTGAAATAAAAAACGATGTGCTCTTCAAAATGGGAGGCAATAACATCATACTCCACAATTTGGATTGAGTCCAGAGGACAGAAAAGCTTCCCATTCTGTCCCTTAACAGCATTGGAATTAATGACAGACTGTTTCTTCCATTACAACTATAATGTCCAAAACATCATATGTCCCATTATTATATGTACCCAACTTTTTTGAAAATAGAAGTGTTAAATGAATGAAATATGTCCCTATGTGGCTTAGATTTTCAGCTAAGAATAAGAATTTTTGTAATACTGTTTGTCATATTGAGTGCCTTTGTTCTTCCAGCTATGCTTAGAACTGCGTGTCCTATTATAGGCAATCTACATATAAAGTATGCAAGAAAAGCACCCTTACCATCTTTTGGTACTCTTCATAGGTAGTGAATTTCTGAAGTTTAGTTTCCTCAAACTTTGTTCTTTTCTTGGACATTTCTTTTCAGAAAAAAAAATGAAGAGATTAGTTATATGAAAAATGAGCAGTTGCTGTTGTAGTTATCAAAGTTAAAATTTTATAAAAATGTCTTTGAATATATTTGAGGGGCTGTTTATTCCACACTAAAAGTGGAAGTCAGAAAAGTAATATAGATGTTTTTTTCTTCTTTCACTTTCATGTGGGTTTTATGGATTGAACTCAGGTTATCAAGCTTGCACAGCATGTGCATAAAATCCTTCAGCCATCTCACCAATGCAAAGGTATAACTGTTATCATAGAAAAGACTTAAAGTGTGTTATGTCATTTCTTAGCAAAATAATGCCATTGAAAAATCACCCCTCAACGTGCAATTTTCCATCGTGTTCTATCAGACTCAGGATCCTCAATATTCTGTACAAGATTAAAAATTCTACATAGATCCATAATAAGAGTCCCGAACTAAAAGGTGGAACTCAGTTCAGTTTCGACGAAGGACTTTTATTTGTGTGAACCTAATGCCGTACACAGGACAGAGTTAATAATTAAATATGGTAACACATCCTCCAACTTCAATATTCTGGTAAATATGAATTAGCTATCCAATTCACAAGAAAATGAAAGTGTCAGGGTTTACAATGATTTTTCTGGGAATTGTGGCTTTAGGTCAGCAGTATCACAATATGTCCTCAGAGTGCAATCAAATGACTTCACTAAAGTGACCATGAGATATTGTGTCTAGCATTGGGGCTGTAGGATGGAGAGTGTAAAAGTTTTAGCACTGCTGAAGATGTTTGAAGAAGGAATGCAATGTGAATGAGTGGACAGTGGGCCTGAAAAATATTTTAGTGGGTTTAGCAACAAAAAAGGCATAGATATAAGGTATGTTGTCAAGAAATAATGTAGTCAAGAATGTCACGCCTTCATCTAAGATAAGTAGACTGTAATTATATGTTTTTGGGGATAAATCCATCACACGGCAAAATCTACATGTGTCCAATGATTTAAGCATTGTCTTACAGATCCACAGAAATGGTCATTACGATTGTCCATTTGTACTTTGGTAAGTTCCACTCTTGGACAAGGTTTTGGGTATATTTTGTGCACTGTGCATACTCCACCTGCAAACAGCCTGTAAGTGGAAAGAATCAAATAGTACGCTTAATGTCACCTCCAACTAATATTCCCTACTCTATGCCACTCAAAGTATGGTAAGGTTTGTGATCCTCTAAAGTCAGCAATGCTATCAGGAAGAAATGGGCCTTGGTTAAACCTCTATCAGCAGGTGTAGTGGTAACAGCTTCTTGACCTCCTACAGGCATTGCTCTGGCTCTAGTGTGTCCATGATCGTGCTTGTCAATCAGTTTTCTAATTCTCTTCACCAAATTGTGAAACTCTTCTGGAGTTGGATTCTTGCGTGGATTAAAAGCAACCCTAATTAACAGAGAATTCAAAAATGAGCGAAATGAATAGTAGCAATGAGGCAAATTATTCATATGTGAATCTGTAAGGTATAAGAGAAGAAAATGTCAGACTTTTTTGTTAATTAACATCAAGTGCCTTCATTATGCACAGTAACTCTTGCAAAAAGGTATATCAAGATGTGGACTTATCAATACTCAGATAGGAATGCATAAGCATTGAGTTTTTGAAGCATGTCAGGCTAAATACCATGAACTGGTATCTAAAATAAATTGTAAATACCCAATTAAGCAAGTAAATTCCATTTCCATTATTTCAGTGACGTGGAAGGAATGTCCAAGTTATAACCCGTGGAGTAAGAGATTTTTTGTCAACAGCATTATCAATTCCTACCTCATGGTCTTTCCTGTTGATTTCTCTCCATTTTTCAATCAGGTCAAAGTAGAAACTAAAACCAATTAAGTCCAATATTTTACAAAGAAATCATGTTTTTATAATCTGTAGCATCTACCTGTTCTATATTTATCACCTCTCTGCTTTCTTTCTTCAATTTATACTTTCCTCTTCCATCTACATTCTAATTATTATGTGTCATCTCTTTACAAACTGTTGTGCATCTGTCCATCATCTGTTCTCTGTCTTTTATTTTCTATATGTCATTATCTATATTCTATCTTCTACTGTATCACTATAATAATTCTTCTATCACCTATTATCTAATTGTCTACTTCCTATCAAATCTTTCTGAACCTTAACATGTGTCTACGTGTATCCATCCTCTATTTTCTATCAACAATGTATTTACCATGCATATACCTATAATTTACCTATATAATTCCTACCTTCATTCTGTCATCTATCAACCCTGTATTAATTTATTTTCTATCAACTATTCATCCCATCGCCAACTAACTTATATTTACCTTTCATTATTATAACCTATCTGCAATCTACCATCTCTCTATCCTGTGTTAACTTTCTTATTTGTATATGTGTGTGTGTGTATTTTTGGGTGTGTGAGTGTGTGTGTTTCGAAACACGGTTTCTCTGCATAGCCTTGGCTGTTCTGGACTCTCTTAGTAGACAAGGCTGGACTCAATCTCACAATGACCTGCTTGTGATTACTTTCAAAGAATCATTTATATTCCTGCTATACTGAGGCTAATATATACTAAATATGGTTGGCTATTTACATATGCTGTATCTCTCTCAGATCTATTATTCATCTATCATCAAAATTCTGTCTGTTTTAAATCTACAATGAATCTAGTATCTCCCAATTATATACTGATTATGTTCTACTCATCCTGTATATATCATCCCTCTGTGTATTGCCTACAAAATATACCGTGTCTATCTTCCACATCTATACTTTATCATCTATCTATGCTCTGTTTCTACTCAACCTATGTACCATCTATCCTGCATTAGTCTCATTTCCATCAATGTACCTATAAATTTAGCTACACTGTGTTTATGTTAGCATCTACACTGTAGTTACTATGTGTCTTCCCTGTGTCTATTATATAAGGATCCCCTATGTAGCAGTTATTCTGAATCTAACTTCCTTTAAAGATCACTTTGTCCTATCACCATCTTATAAACTTGTTCCATCTAGCAAAATCATCTACCCATCTTCTATACTCTATATACTTCGTTTGTATTTATATCATATTTCTTCTACATATAATGTGTCTGTATATTATCCCTCCATTATTTGTCATCTTACTATCCTATATATCTCCATACATAAAGATCAATGTTCTGAACATCCCATGCCTGTCTTCCTTCGATTTTTAAGTTATGTTGTGAGTGGTTAACATTCAAGTACCATTCATCATTAGCATTTTTTAAATCTCCTAGAGACCTACCTCTCATAATGATGAATTCTATCGATTTATCTTCTTTTCTTTTTGTATCCTTTGATTATCTTCTACCTGTCTGTTATACTCTACTTATTCTCTGAATGTAATCCTTCCATGTATCAGTATCTAGTTACAACCCAGAATTTCTCTTCTTTTGCTAATCTAACTTGTAATTATTGTGTATCTATTTTCCTTCTTCTTTATCATATTTAATTTGCTGTGCTATTGTCTACATTCGAGATAAGGATTCTACCCCCAACTACTCTGTTTTTCTTCACCTCTCTATCCTTGATCCTCTAGCTATCTTGTGCCTGCCATACATTCATCTACCTACCGGTTAGTTATTATGATCCTGTATCCACGTATTTATCAATATCCTTTATCTTCTGGATATCCTATGTTCTATACTTTTGATGTATCATTTGTCTTCTACCTACCCTAAATCATTCGGATCTATTTTTCAATTTATCTTTTCTCTCCAGTTTTCATATGAGATAGCTTTCTTGTCATACCCCCTTTATTTTCCTCCATATATTTATCATCAATTCACTGTATGTTGTATATTCAACTTCCATTCCTCTCTCTTTCTTTCTGTCTCTTCCTCTCTTTCTCTCTGTTATACCCTCAACTTACTCTAAAACTATCAACTAATATCTTTAGATTTATTTATCTCACATGGCTCCTCTTTCATATATATAGATAAATCCATTAATTTATTTATTTCATACATCTACTGTTACATGTATTATATATACTTTTATCTACTGCTCAATCTTCTATGTCATATACTTTACCATATATTATTTATAATCAATAAGCCTTCTTATCGAATCATCTATAATATTTATAACAGTGAACTCACGATCCTTCACATATTTTAGATACTGTACATCTCTTGTGATACAAATTTTTGTACTTAAAAACGCAGCTAATCTGGCCCTTTTACCACTGTTAAATGTATTATATATACTTTTCTCTACTGCTCCATCTTCTATGTCATATACTTTTCCATATATTGTTTATAATCAATAAGTCTTCTTATAGGATTCATCTATAATATTTATCACAGTGCACTCATGATCCTTTACGTATTTTTGGTACTGTATACCTCTAATGTGACAACTTTTTTTTACTTTATAACGCAGCTAGTCTGGCCCTTCTGCCATATTATTCCATTACATTTTTAACTGTGGTATAGTTAGTATTACTCAAGGAATGGATATATATTTTATAATCATCAAGATGATATTTAAGGTTAAGTAAGTTATATACTTAATTACATAAATTTAGACTACTCTGAAACCTATATAACTGAAATATGAAATAATGAATTCTGCAATAATCACCTGGTGACCCACATTCCTTTATCAATGATTTCTACAAGGTTACTCAAAAATCTTCGCATTTTCCCCTTACCAGAGAGCTCCACTAGGTCAACCTTACCATATCACCCACTTGAAGAAAAGTTGCCTTGTGTTTACTGTATCCAGGCAACTCTATAATGCACATGGATTATGACAGTGCATGAGAACATAATAGCCAAGAACTATGATTGGTCATTAGAGGCAATATTGTAATTGGACAAAACACATGTTTTAATGATTGTGGTTACTGTTAAGAGCAAGGGTGTGATTGGTCTGAGAAAATAACTTCGATAAATACAATCAGTTCTGAGAGTAAATATTGTCATTTGTTCAAATATAATCCTTAGTGAATGTTATTGGTGATTAGTGGGTAGGTTGTGATTTGTCTAATTAGAAGTTCCAAAGACAGTGAATGGTTCCACAAGGCTTAGCAGTTGTATTCTATGAGTCCATATGGAGATATTCAGCAGTTGCTGTTTTCCTGATTTGATTTTCTAATCTATCTATATCGGTTCATGTTATATTTCAACTACTTTCATTTTATGAAATGTTTTCACTGCATGTGTGAATACCAAGAGAACAGGCATCTTATATGCCTGAGTGTCAGGGCCTGCCAGTTTCTGTCTCTTTCCACTTCATCTAGTGAATAGAATCTAATAAGGGCCTGGGTTTATTTGCTTATATGTTACTCTGTCACCTGCCTCTAATGGCCAGAGCATCTATTTGCCTGAGTGTGAGTGATTGTCATTGTCTCTCTTGTTGCCCATATTAGTAATGGGTATTTATGTACAGAGCGTGTGTTTTCCAACCTGTCTCTTTCATAGGCTTCTAAGATATAAAGCATTTAGGGATAGAGTGTTTGTGTGTGCATGAGTTACTCTCCTTTCCTCTAGGTGAAAATTGCTCCCATGGATTTCAGCAGTATGTCAGATTATATCGCACTGCTATCCCTCTATGGGACAAGGGTAACTCTGAACCTGAGTGTGTTTTTATGCCTGTGTCTCTCTCTTAACAGTACTTAGGCTACAAAGTCTTATGGTACTGTCTATGTGTGTCTGCGTGTTTTTTCCTTTCCCTTATTCTATGGGACAATGGTATCTCTGGACATAGTGTGAGTGTCTCCCTGTATCTTTCTCCCTTGCCACTTTGGGACATAGGAATCTATATTTTTGAGTGTGTGTTCTTCTCTGTGTCACTCTCTCACCTTCCTCTAGAGGATGAAGACATTGACGGCCTGACTGTGTTTACCTACCTGTTTCTCTTTCCCATGATCTTATGGGACATGGGATTTTATTGTCCAGTATCTGTGCCTTCCTGTGTCTCCTTCAGTTTCTATAACAGACAAGGGTATATTTGTGCCTAAATTTAGTGCTTGCCTGTGACCCTCACCTGTCACTAGGGACAAGGTAATCAATGTTTCTGAGTGTTTATGCCAACCTTTGTCTTTTTAAACAACTTCTAACCTACATGTGCAACAGTGGACCTCTTGTATTGTTTCTTTTCTCCCTTCCCTGCCTATAGGCATGAAAGGTGAACTCTGTGGCTGAGTGTGAGCCTGCTTACGTCTCTTCATACACTGCTCCAGAGGAGAGCTCAATAATGATGCCCGATTGTGTGTGCCTATCTGCTTTTATAGGCAACCTTCACATAGGCAACAAGACATATATGAGTATGAATTTGTTAACCTAATTTTATCTCTCTCACCTGAGTCTATGAGACAAGGACACCAATGACCCTGTTGTAAGTGTCTTCCTTTGCCTCTCTCATGCTTCTAGTGTATATGGGAATCTATGGGCCTGAATTTGTGTGCCTCACTGTGTCTCTCTCCTTTAATTCTATGGACCACGATAATCTCTCATCCTGCACAAATGTGCCTATTATGTCTCATTCTCATACCTCTAGCGACTAGGTCAATATAGGCGACTGTGTGTGTGTGTGTGTGTGTGTGTGTGTGTGTGTGTGTGTGTGCCTGCCTGTATTCCTCTCTCCTCTGCCTATGTGGGACAAAGCCTTTTATGTGCCTGTGGGTAAGCTTTCTTTTGCCTCTTGATCATTCCTACAGATAGAAAATGGCACCAATGGGCCTGAGTTTGTGTTCTTGCCTGTGTAACTCTCTCCATTTTCTCTAGGGGACAAGGCTATTTATGATCCTGAATGTGTTTGTGTGCCTGTGTCTCTCTCGCAGGTCCCACTAGGGTAAAAGGGAATCGATTGGACAGAGTGTGTGTGCCTTCCTATGTCTCTTACACCTGCCTTTGCGTGATAAGTGCGTGCATGTGCCTGGGTGTGTGTACCTGCCTGTGTAACTTCTTTCCATGCCTCTATGGGACAAGGAAATCTCTTGGCATGAGAGTTGTTTCCTGCCTGCATCTATCAAACACTCACTTAGGGAAAATGTCATTAGTGGGACTGATTGTGTTTTCTTAACTATGTCTCGTTCTTCTCACTCTGGGAGACAAGGGAATCTATGTGTATCATTCTCTGTTTTGGCTTTGTTTGTCCTTCAGTTACATTTATCGGACAAGGTCATTTGTGAGCAAGGGAAGAAGTGCTCATATGGTTATCTCTCACTTGCCTTTAGTGAAGGAAATAGCATCTGTTTGCCTGTGTTTGAGTGGCTGTCTGTAACTCTGTCACCGGCCTTGAGAGGACAAGGGCATCTATGCATCTGAGTTTGTTTGCCCACGAGTCACTCTCACCTGCTTCTGGCATATGATGATATCTATGGACTTTAGGCTATGTGAATGCCTGTATCTCCCTGACCTGCTTCTTGGTGGAAAAGTCATGTTTATGGCTGTCAGTGTATTCCGGAGTATGTGTGTCTCTACCTTCTCCCTAGGGAACAAGGGTATCTATGGGCCTGAATGAGTGTCCCTCACTTTGTCTGTTTATCATCTATGTCAAGGCGGCAACAGCATCATTGGGTCTGAATATGAGTGCCTACCTGGGTCTCTCTCTCATATGCTTATATGAGACAATTATACCTATGCATGTGAGTGCATGTGAGGGTGTCGTCCTGTTTCCCAATCTCCCATGACTGTAGAAGGGAATAGTATCTTTTCCCTGTGTGTATGTGTGCCTTACCGTTTTGTCACTGTTTTTTCGAGAGAAAAAAGGTTTCTCGAAGCTTACTGGAAGTGCCTTTCTTTGTCTCTCTTTCTAATGCTTCTAGGACACTGAAGAATCAATTGAGTTCAGTGTGTTTGCCTGCCACAATCTCTCACCTGCTTCTAGAGCAAAAGAATTTCTATGTGCTTTTGAGTGCATACCTCATATGTCTCTCCTCACTGACCATATTTTTTAACATCATACTAGGGCGAGAGTGTGAGTGCCTGGTAGTTTGTTTCTCCTCTTCATCCTAGCGAGATGGGCATTGATGTGCCTGATTGTTTATGCCTGTTTGTATATTTTTTCTTTTCCTATAGGAGATATGCTTATATATGGGCCTGACTGTCATTTCAATCCTGTTTGTGTCTCTTACATTCATTTAGGGAAACAGGTCATATATGCCTGAGTGTGTGTAGTTTTCCAGGTGCTCTCCTGAGTGTAGGGGGAAAGACCATAAGTCTGCCTGAATTTTTGTGCCTGCCTGTAGCCTTGTCCCCAACATCTATGGGAAAATGTCATCTGTGGACCTGAGCGTGTGTGCCAAGCTATGTCTCTTTCTCTTGATGCTATCATGCAAAGGCATTGATGGATCTCAGGTTTTGTGCCTGAGTGTGTCCCTCTCATTCGGCTTATACTGTGAAAAGTCACTTATTTACTGGGAAAGAATCACTTAATGTATCTCTCTCTTCCTTGCCCTTAGTGGACATACATATCTAAGGTCTAGAGAATGAATTCCTTCCTTTGTCTCTCTCACACATCTTGCAAGAGGACAAGAGCATCCTTGAGCCTGAGTGTATAAGCCTGCTTCTGTCTCTTTCATATGATTGTATGGGACAAGTGGATCCTTGTTTCTGGCTGAGTGTGTGTGTGCCTACCAGATTCCCTCTTTCTACTGACTATAGAGGACACATAAATATATAGACGTGAGTGTGAGTGCCTCAATTTTTTTCTCTTCTACATGCTTCCAGAGTTAAAGGGCATTTATGTCCTTGAGTGTTTCTGACTGCCTAATTGTCTCTCACCTACCTCAAGTGGACATGGAAAATCTTGAACGAGCCTGTGTGTGCTTGCCTGTGTTTCTGTCTCTTTTGTCTATGGGACAAGGACAACTAGGTTTTTGGGAATGTGTGCTTGTCTTTGTCTCTTTTGTCATTTGGGGACAAGGCATTTTTGGTTCTGAGAGTGTGTGTCAGTCTGCGCCCCTCTAACTTCTTCAAGCATACAAGCACCTCTTTGGTCCTCAGTTTGTGTGAATACCTCCTCCTCTCTTACCTGCTCCTTGGGAAAAAGTCATCAATATTGCAGAGAATGTTTGCCAACCAATGCTCTCTCTTCCTTTTCTCCAGAGGAAAAGCACAAATATGAGCCCGAGCAATTGTCCCTGTCTTTGTCTTCTGTCAAATGTATCAAGGTAAAAATAATGTCCTTGGATCTGACTGAGTGTGTATGCTTGTGTCTCCCTCAAATGTTTATATGGACAACTGAATCTATGGGTCTGTATTAATGTGTGGGTGCCTGCCTGAGTCCCTCTCTGCACTGACTCTAGAGAGAAAGGGCATCTCTATGCGTGATTGTGTGTGGCTTGTATTTCTCTATTTTTTCCTGGATCTTTGGACAATGGCATCTATGCGCCTCAATTTGTTTATCTGCCTGTGTCTCTCTTCTCTCTTTTCTTCCTCTAGGTGAAAAGGGCATAAGGGGCCTGAGGGTGTTTGCCTGGGAGAACCAAACTTCTGGCCCTCCAGGTGAAAAGGCCATCTATAAGAGTTTATTTATGCTTACTTTTTTCTCCTATATGCCTCTAGGAGACAAGGACGTCTTTGCAACTTAGAGGGTGTGTCCCGTGTGTCTCTCTCAGCTACCAATCGCAAAAATATATTTGCAACTGAATATGTTTGCCTGCTTGTTTCTATCAACCCATGAACTAGGGAAAGTGTATCTATGCTTCTGAGTGTGTTTCTGACTCTGGTTCTCATATACAAGGAGGGCCCAATGCATCTACAAGCCGGATATGAGTTCTGTTTTTGGCTCTCTCCTACCATTGATAGGGGATAGGGGCATCTATTGACTAGGCTATGTGCATGCTTGTGCCCCTCTTTCATTGATATTGGAGACAAGCGTTTTATTGTATATGACTGAATTCCTGCCTGTGTCACTCTTTATCTTCCTGTTTGGGATAAATGCATCTTTGTCCCTGAGTATTAGTGTCTTCCAGTGTCTCTTTCTGCCCTTCTTCAAAGAGGCACAGGATTATTTGGGGCTGCTTTTATGTGTCTGCCAGTGTATCTCTGCTTGGTATTGTACTTAGAGGTAATGCCATACTTTCAGCAGGAGGTCAGGCACATTATCTGTCCATCATAATGTTCTTCTTGTATGTTTCCAGGACCCTCTAGATCCCTCTATTTCCCCATTCTCCCATGCTTCTCTCACCTAAAGTCCCAATAGTACGTCCTCCTCTCTGACCCACTTTTCTGTTTAGTAAAGTTTATCAGAGGACAATACACTTGGGCTAGAGTCTTGATATAAGGGAATATATACCATTTATAACTTTTTGTTTCTGGGTAAACTAACTCATTATGAAAATTTATAGTTCAATTCATAAGTCGACAAATTGGGGAATACATTGGCTTTTTTTAATTTTTTAAAATTTTATTAATTTATTCATATTACATCTCAAAGGTTATCCCCTTTCTTGCCTCCTGCCATTCTTCTTTGCCTCTCATTTTCCCTTTACTCCCCTCGTTAGTCCCAGATTATAATCCCACACACATATCCTCACCCTGAATTTTGACAACATATGCTAAATTCATTCAATGGAAAAAGGATACGCATCTCAAAAATCGTGCTGGTTTAACTGGAAGTTGCTGCTGTAAAAAAAGCAACTGGACCCCATTTGTCACCTTGCACATAACCTTAATATCGAAGTGGATCCAAAAGACTCAACATAAACCAAAAAGACCCATAAGTCAGATAGAACGAAAAAGTGGGGAAGAGCCTGAAACCAACATTTGGCAAGGAGACAACTTCCAGAAGAACCCATAAAAAGCGCAGGCATTAAGTCAACACATTATTAAATGGGACTCTGAGGGCTAAGACTCTTGCCGTTCAGTAATAGCGTAGAGCAGGAGGAAAGTGTTCAAAAAAAAAATAAGCGGACAGCCACACAGATGGGAAAAGATCTTTACCAATCCCTACAATTCACAACGGTCTATATTTCCAAAAATATATAAAGTCCTCAAGAATTCCCTACACCAAAAACAAAAACATAACACAATGAGAAACGTGGCTTGGAACTAAACAGAGAATTCTCAACAGAGGCTACTTCATCTAAATTTGTTGAGAACCACACTTAAAGAAAAAGAACTGCCTCAACCACACTAGTCATCACGGAAATGGCCAATCAAAAAAGCTCTTCAGTTTCCACACCCCATTCAGAATGGCTAAAATCACAACAGTTCCAAGGGACACCACATGTTAGAAAGATGTGAGAGAGCGACCACATTTTTCAATGCCTGGAGCTAATGCAAACTAGTGTAGCCACTTGGAAAATCCTATCTGGTGCAGTTATTCAGAACACTTGGGAATTAGGGTTTTCGCAAGACCAGCCATTTCCACCATTTTGGACTATACCCTAGAAGTTGATCCGACCACATCAAGGAAATTTGCTCAAACCCTGTTACATAGCAGTTATCATTACAAGCTGAACATGAAAACACGCCTCTGGTCCTTGCTAGGAGTAATGGCTAAAAGAAACTGTGGTACATTTACACATTCGAATACTATCGTTTGAACAAACGGGATTTCCTGAAAATTTGGGGGACAAAAAGATGGAAAGAGAAACAGACAAGACTATAAACGGTATTTACTCCTTTATCTGCCCCTGATCAGTGCCTATTCCATGAACGTCTCACTAACCAGGAAAACTGTGGACCCGGGGAGGACCTCCATTGGGACTCTAATGAGAGAAGCATGGGAGAAGTGGTAAATTGAAGATCCGAGGATCCTATTAACCTACAGAAGAGAACCATATGATAGGAGATTTGGACCCTGAGGTTCCCACTCACAAATATGGCACCAGCAAGGACAATACAGGCATAAAAACTTCACACCCTGACCTAGATCTACCCAATAGATAAGACTTTGACACATTTAAGTGAAGAGTGGAGTTTGACTTTCCCGTGTACTCTGGTGCCTCATATTTTAAAACATCTCTGAATGGTGAACCTGGTGTCACTCAAAAGAAGGATAGCAGGCAACTAAGATAGAAGACATTGATATCCCTATGACAGCAATAGGCGGGGGAGAAGTTCCCCCTCAGTCAGAGTCATGGTTTA
>NW_026131623.1:2500-7500 GCF_903995435.1 Acomys russatus
AAACATAGCAGAGTATGGTTAATGGTGTCAGGGGTTGAGTCTCTACCATGGGGTGGGTCTCAGGTTGGGCCAGGCATTAATTGGACATCTCCTCAGTCTCTACTCTATCTTTATTTTTGTACATCCTGTAAGTAGGGTAAGTTTTGGGTCAAAGGTTTTGTAGGTGGATTGGTGCTCCCTTCCCATCACTGTAAGTTCTCCCTTGCTAGGAGGTGGCCTCTTTAGTCTCCATTCTCCATTGGCAGGAGACTCAGCCAGAAACATCCACATACCCTCTCTGTAGCCTCCCCTGTCACAGGTCCCCAGCTTGTCTCAGTGATGCTCCCCCACCCCCGCCTTTGGTTTCCCTTTTCTTTCCAAGCCCTTTCCTCTCCCCTCCCCACTCTTCCCACATCTGATCACCCTCCCCCACCTCATTTCCCTCTTCTACCCAGTTCTCTCTCCTCATTCACTTCGGCTGTCTATTCTATTTCTCGATTCGAGTGAGGTTCAAGGGAAGCCTTCCTTGGGCCCTCCTGGTTACTTAATTCTTTGGGTCTGTTGATTTTAGCATGGTTATCCTGCAAGATATGGCTAATATCCACTTATAAGTGAGTACAGGGTGTGTCTTTCTGGGTCTGGGTTACCTCACTCAGGTACGATCTTTTCTAGTTCCATCCATTATACCTGCAAAATTTCATAGTTTCATCTTGTTTTTGTTGTTGTGTTTGTTTTTTCGATATGGGGTACGTTTCATTGTTTTTATTAGCTGAATAGTATTCCATGGCGCCAAATGTTCTGCAATTTCTTTATCCATTCTTTGGCTGAGGGACATCTTAGGTTGTTTCCAGTTTTCTAGCTATTATGAATAAAGCTGCTATGAACATAGTTGAACAAATGTCCTTGTGGTATGGTGGAGCATCTTTTGGGTATATACTCAAGAGTAATATAGCTGGGATGGAGTTTTCCTTCCAGTAGTTCTTGTAGGACTAGATTTGTGCAATAGATACTGTTTAAATTTGGTTTTGTCTTGGAATATCTTGTTTTGACCAATCTTATGGTAATTGAGAGCTTGTTGGGTGTAATAGTTTCGGCTCATATCTGCGGTCTCTTAGGGTTTGCAAGACATCCACTCAGGCCCTTCTGGTCTTTAGAGGCTCTGCATTGAGAAGTCAGGTGTAATTCTGTCTTTATATGTTACTTGGCCTTTCCACTTGAAGCTTTTAATATTCTTTCTTTGTTTTGATTATATGTGGCAGAAGAAAGATTTTTTTTTCTGGTTCCAGTCCAAATTGGTATCTCTGTATGCTCTTGTATGTTTATAGGCATCTCTCTTTTTTTAGGTTGGGGAAATTTTCTTCTATGATGTGTTGAAAGTATTTTTCTGGTCCTGGATCTGGGGATATGTCACCTTCTTCTATTCCTATTTATCATGGTTAGGTTTTTTCATAGCATTACACGGTGGTGGTGGGGTGGTGGTGGATTCCCAGAGTCAAGTAGCCTCACCACAGCAGTGTGTCTCTGAGTTCAAGCTGGCTAGATACCTATGTGCACTGGATTGCTGTATCTTGGAGCCAGATTCTGTATTCTCCTTAGGTCTGGCTGTCTCCTCAGTGAGAACAGGTAGAGACAGGGACTCGAGGATGGGACCCTTTTCCTGGATCCTGGGAGTTGGGTGGCCAGAGGCTGGAACCTTGCACCTCTGGGGCCAGGAGCTTTCCCATGAAAGAATAGCCGGGTGGCCAGAGGTTGGGAACCACTTGTTCCCTGGCACCTGTGGGCTCATCCTCTCACCTGGTAAAACAGAATGCTGACATTTTGGAATCTGCAGCATGACCTATGCTTGCTCTGTAGTCTCGTTACGCAGAGACCATGTGCGCTGGGCGGGGCCCTACAAACTACTCTTACTACACGAAAAGATTCTCAATATCACTCATGAAAGATACAAATCAAAACCATATTGAGATTACATCACTCACCTATCATATTCATAAAGGTTTTTTTGTTTTTGGTTTTAAGGCCAGCAAACACTCAGATAGCAAAGCTGAGAGGGAAGGGGCGAGTCTTACATCACTGGGAAGGCGTGAACTTGGTAGTTTCTAAGTCCGGATATTAAGCCAATTTCTAGGTACTGAAAGATCACCCGTGGGTCATTCGCTTTTACTGTCTTTGAGAGACACTAACTGTATCTACCTTCACCTCAGCTTCATTTTAGGAGGCCATACCTGGGCTCTTTGTCATAATTCTACAAACGAGCTTTGGGCCCATTCTTGGTTCCAGTCTCCATTTTCAACCATAAATGGTCTGTGTTACAGCATTCTCCCTTATGTAGGAGGATTTGGACAGAAAATGTTTTTAGGTCTTTCCATATCTGAAACTCTAGGATCCAGGGGCAACAGTCTCTCTTCTGCTAAACTACAAAGTAAATTGACTTTGTTCTTTTGATTAAAAACACAGCTGGGAGTGTGCGTCCGCCTCCCCAGATCTGCACTTGAGTAGGCAGATCTCTGTGAATTCAAGGCCAAGCCTGGTCTACAAAAGTGAGTCCAGGACAGCCAAGGTTACACAGAGAAACCTTGTCTCCAAAAACAAAACAAACAAACAAACAAACAAAACAAAATCACAAAACCAAAACAAAAAAACCCCCCAAAACAAAAACACACATACAAACAAAACAAAACAAAACAAAACCAACCCCAAAACAAACTAAAAACAAAACAAACTAAACCACCAACCATTATTCTTTGAGCTTAAGGGGGCTGTGAAATAAGAAGATCGTTCAAAACTGGACAGATAGTGAGGGAAGATATTTTTGAATTATGAAGATCTTAAGAAATCTGTAGAAAGGCAAAATATAGTTTCAAACATAATCAATTTAAAGGGGAAATATTAATGGATAATAATCATAAAAATATTTCACTTTTACTAGTAATAAAGTGCCTATTAAAATACAAATGAAAATACTTTTATAACTATAAAACTGAAAACAATGAGAAGATAAAACGTTAAAACAATGATAATAACTAGTGCTGCGAGGCATGAGCTAACAGGAACAATGGACAGATTTGGTAGGGAGTGTAAATTGATTAAAGTTTCTAGAGGGCAATTTGGAAAACTGAAAAAACTTTTTAATGTGATGATTCACATAGAAATGTGCACACCTAGGAATTTATCCTAGGAAATAGCAGAGATAACTGTGGAAAAATTTCAGACAAGCTTGTTCTTTTAGAAATTTTTAACATTTACTAGTGTATGTGTGTGTGTCTGTGTGTAGTGAGTGTGTGTGAGTCTGGTTGTGTGTGTGTGTGTGTAGGTCAGAAGACTAACTGCAGGGCATCCATCCTTTTCTTTCCTGCCCTGTTGGTCTCAGGATTGAACTCAAGTTGTCAAGTATGTTGTCCAGTACTGTCTGAGTACTTGTTGACTATCTCATGCAGCCCCATAAGAAAGTTCTTTACTACGTAATTTATTGTAGCAAAATGCTGGACAGCCTAACTATCTGTCAAAGGACAGTGGAAAAGTTATGCATAATGTACAGAGATGGACAGAGGGATTATGTCATGAGAACGCCCACCAGCCTACAGTGGATGAGCGTGATCAGGTTTTCCATTTGTATTTTGAAATGTGAACACCAGGTAGTAATAAGCATTGTATCTGAATAGGTAATCCTTATTTTCTTGTTAGTATCTGTTTAAATTTTTCATTCCTCAAAACTATAAGCATTTATTATTTTTATTATTAGTAAAACCCACAAAACTATGACTCGCTTCCCAAGGCTCACAAATGGGTCCTGAGAGAAGAAAAGACAGTAATTATATACAGTGATCTAAGCATCTCTGTGATAATTTTCGTTCCCATAAGCAAATTCACATAGAAATAGTGCCCAGGATTAAACCACTCCATCTGTCAAAAAGCAACATTTGCTTCCTATTGCCCAGGGAAATTCCATAAAACTGCCACCTATCACCAGGGCACTCCACCAATACGATCTCTAGTCCAATCTGTATTGGCAACAGTCTTTGAATTTCATTTTCCCAGAGAGGTGCTGGTGAAGGCCAGCCTGCCTTTCCTTCTCCTTTCTTCCCTTCCCACATTCATTCCTTTGTTTTCCTTCTTCTCTCCTTATCACATTCTTCCTTTTAGTTATCAGAGGTGTTTGAGAGCTTGGGGACAGTGCCAGGCCCTCAAAGCATCCTGGAGCATCCTGGAGCATCATAGAACATCATAGAGCATTCTGGAGCATCCTGGAGCGTCATAGAGCATCCTGGAGCATCATGGAGCATTTCTGGATCATCCTGGAGCATCATGGAGCATCCTGGAGCATCATGGAGCATTCTGGAGTAGCCTGGAGCACAGGAGCCAGTACTTCCCCAGTTCTATGGGGGCGAAGGAAACACAGACAAAAAGGCAATGCTGAGATTTGGGGTTTTATTTTACTATAGGTTTTGAAACACCAGGGTGGACATTGTATTATATTTTCAAATATGCAGAATTATGATAAAATCCAAACTTCATGCCATCATGTGTGTAGCATTCTTCAGAAGCACACATCATAGCAACGTTACAACCTTCCTGAAAATCTTGAGGTAAATGTGTGTGTTCACTGCCAAACATTAAGCATGCAGCACCATGCTATTACAAGTTAAGTCAAGTTCATCATATAATATTAAAAATAAGCTCCTATAAACTGAAATGTATTTTATCAACTTTGATCACATTTAATTAAATTTGGAAAAGCATTACTGAACTATATAGCATTGTAAGGTTTTTTTAAAAAATGAGAGCAATGCTTAAAAAGAAAGCGTGATTACTGTGCCATTATTAAATTGCCAGCATACTTTTGTGCCAAGTTTTTCCAGTTGTTGAAATTTTTCTTTCCAGTTCTGTGACAGTGAGTGAGTAGTGCTGTAGACTAACTTACCTGACTCATCTGTTTTCATACTGCGTTCTCGCTCTGGGTGTTCACAGATGCGTGTGTGTGTGTGTGTGTGTGTGTGTGTGTGTGTGTGTGTGTGTGCTCA
>NW_026131623.1:12500-44760 GCF_903995435.1 Acomys russatus
GCCAGTTGACTTTGATGTTTGAGGCTATGTTTGATTGTGGCACAAGTACGGCTCATGGCTCATGCCCTCCACCTCCCCAGCTACAGCCTAAGCTACCCAGCAACAGCCACAGCCCTCTGAAAGCCACCAGGAGACAGTCTCTGCAAGCTCGGCTACCATCCTAAGCTTAGATGCCCCCAACCCCACCCCTGACCCTAAGCTCGCTAGCCACAAAACATTGATGCCAGAATAGTTTTCCTTCCACAGCTGGATGTTTTCCAGCCTTGCCTGCTGACCGCTGGGGCTCTCCGCTCATTTGCTCATTCTCTGTAGTGAGCATTAATCTCTAAAGCTCTCAACAAACACCCTGACTCTCCACAGAACAAAGCCAAGGTGTCGTCAAGACATGCTTTTGTTTTTAAGGGAAAGATACTGGAATAAGCATCCTGTTGCCACCTTGAATAGAACCAGATTGGTGGATGCACAGATTTGGGGAGATGACCAAGACAGGAACTTGAGGGGGAAAAGAACCCTGAGCGTTCCAAAGGCCTGTGAGTGCGTGTGGAGAGCAGGAGGCCACCCAGACAGCCTTACATATAGAACACACTTGAGATTCAGAGGGTGAGAAGGCTGTTTACTGTGCTCTTCTGGAAAAGGACTCTCCATATGTAATCTTTTTGTTTGTTTGTTTGTTTTTGTTTTTGTTTTTCAAGACAGGGTTTCTCTATGTAGCCTTGGCTGTCCTGGACTCCCTTTGTAGACCAAGCTGGCCTCAAACTCACAAGGATTCACCTGCCTCTGCCTCCCAAGTACTGGGACTAAAGGTGTTTATAAATCTTTATAAAGTTTATAAATCTTTATAAACTGTTTCAATTAGTTACAAAGTTACCTTTGCTATTTCCACAGCCAGTAAACAATATTTTCGCAAAGGGGATTTGAGATAGCCACTTCTTTCCATTTCATAAAGTCTTTCCTGTCTCCTTCAAAAAACACACCTGCACTTCTCTCTCAGAAACACACTCTTTTAAAGTGCAGCCCAAAGTACGGGTTCTCTTGTTCCATTTTAATCTGTCACCTCCAATTTATGTTTTTCTTTCAGTATCTGAAAGCACTTTAGATTTCTCACAAGCTCCGTACCGACGCCAGCCTGGGAACATGTGAGATGTGAAGATCCTTCTGTCCCTGAGAAATAGTTCCCTGAAGAATGGCTGAAGGACAGTTACTTACTCAGTATACCTGATGGACGGCTCCCAACCAGGGTGGGCTGGATGCTGGCCCCAGACACAAAGGAGTTGATGACTCTAGACAAATCGGGTAGCCAGTTGTTCAAGGACCGCTGGCTGGCTCCTGTCATCCAGGGCAGTGGGAACACCTGAGGATGGGGGCCAGCCTTCCCCAGCTTGTTCTGCCCAGCACTGATACAAGTTAGGGGTTGGATCAGATGCTATGCACAACAGCCAGCAATGAACATGGGCTTAAATCCAATAATATATTTCTCTTTCACTTAAACAAGTAAGACCAGAGGCAAGCATTCCAAGGCTATTGAGCACCCTTTATCCTTGCTTCTCCATTTCTAGCTTGTGGCTTTCTTTGTGGGGTTATGAGCTGGTGCCAGAAATTTAGACATCCCGACGAGCCTCCAGGCAGGAAGCAGGAAACAGGAAGGAGGGGAAAGGGTGAGAAAGCACCGTGTAAGCAGGCCTAAACGCTTCTTAAGCAGCTCTCAAGTTTAATCTTGTGACTTCTGCTCCCACCTTCTGAGGCGCAGCTGCCCTGAAGAAAGCAAGGAAAGCAGTGCGTTGTAGCTGCTTCTCTCCCTTCACCACATCAACTCAGGGTTACCTTAATAAGATAGCAGATAGCAGGTGGGCAACTTGCCGCTGCCTGCCCTGGGGCCACAATACTGCCCATCTTACCAAGTACTTAAGAATTGAATAACATAATAATTGCAACCCTCAACTACATCTTTTTGTTTAAGGTCTTCCGTAGGAGTCCTGTAATGTACACTTCACACACGGTCCTCAGGGACCTTCTACCTGTGGTTTGTGACAGAATCTTCCACCATCTTAGCATTTCACCACATAACCCAGAGTCATTAGCCAGACAACCCTAGACAACCACTTGCTTCCGTTTCCAGTCACACCATGGCCGGGGTTATACGCACACATGGCTGGCTTTCTCTAGAGACTGAACTCAGGTATTCATGTTTGCGAGGCAAGTGCCTCACTACCGGAGCCCTGTCCCAGGCCCCTTCATTCGCAGTTCTATCTGTTGTTTCTCAGTAAGCAACAGTTTAAAGAATGCATTTCTCTCTCGTTCTTCACTTCCTGAACCGATTTTACATCCCCATCTAAATGCCTCTAGGCTTTGAGCTTTCATGTTTGAAAATTGACCTTCAGACTCGGGGTTGAAAGAACAGACCAGTCTGGTCTTAGGTATCTGCTTTTTTCTGCCACGGGACATCAGGAAAGCTGTGTAAGCTCTGAACATTGGTTGCCTTCCCTGGGAAGTGGAAAGAACGCAGTGAGCATGCGTAGGTAGGATAAAGGTGAACAGACTGTGCCTAGTAGGCACTTCACATGGGGCAGTCCTAAGCAGACACAAGCAGCCTTGCTATCAAAGCTCCTTAAAATCCATATGTATGTGTGATTACACATGTACACACATGCTGATATTGAGTATCTTCCTTAATCACATTCCACCTTATTGTTTGTTTGTTCATTTGTCTGACAGGGTCTTTCATTGAAGTTGGAGCTCCCTGGTTAGTGAGCCCTGGGGACAACCTTTTCTCTGCCTCTTACCCTCCAGAGCCGGGGTACAGGCACACACTGTCACATCTGAAGTTTTATATGGGTGCTGGGGATCTGAACTCAGGTCCTTGTGTTTGCACACAGCAACTACTTTACCAACTGAGTGGTATCCCCTGCCTCTAATCTTGCTTGATTCCCCCTCCAAACCTAATAGATCTATCACATTGAAAATAGCCAACACTTCCTGAATACTTACTGTGGACCTTGCTGCCATTCCTCACGTAGCCCTTACAGTAACCCTGTGGTGGGTACTGCTGTCATCCTTATCATTCTATAGTGGAGGTACCAATGTTGGGGCCCTCATGCAGTTAGAGGACAGAGGCAGAGCTGTAGCGATCCGACCACAGGCTCGTGCTCTTGCCACCATCACCAGACACTTGAGAGTGTGCCTGCCATTGGCTCTCCGGCCATTCCCCCATTGGGAATTTCCTGCATCTCTCTGGGGCTAGGACCAGAGGATTCTGGGTAACAGTTGCCTGAGTATAGCCTCCCATGGCATTCTACTAGCTACTCATAATCCAGAGAAAGTTTTGGTAAAGTTCTGCCTTAGAGCCTGAGGCCATCTGTGATCTTAGACCAGTTGTCATTGTAAGAGACACCCCATCCGATGGGGGTTAGCCTATGCAAAACTCAAGCCTGTAACAAAAATCCATGTGCACAGGGGGCTCCTGAGAACTGCATCAAGATAATTCCCTTTATAAAGGGAGTCATGTAAGGCTGCCCTTTAAAAAAAAAAAAAAGATTTTATTTATTTTATGTATACGAGGGCTCTATCTGCATGTACACCTGCACCCAGGAAGAGAGCACTAGAGGGTATAGATGGTTGTGAGACTCCATGTGGTTGCCAGGAATTGAACTCAGGACCTCTGGAAGCACAGACAGTGCTCTTAACCACTGAGCCATCTCTCCAGCCACAGGCTGCCTTAATACCTTGTAATACATTTTAAGTGTGGTGCACTTCCAATGATTTTAATACCTACAAATTCTTCTTAAATGGAATTTAGGTTAGTAAACAAAGTACAGATACTCCCGTGCAATTCTATGATCTCCGTGTTGCAAGGAAATTACTGCAGACCTTGCCTGAGTCGGCCCTTTCCATTGCATTTTCCTCTTCCAAATTTTCCCCTGAGGAGGAATATTTTTTGAGTCCTATTATAGGGAGAACATTACTGAACATCATTTAATTATCACAATAGAAACAAGCAAACTTGAACATTCCTGGAAGCTTCCATTAACCACTAGCACCCCTTTTCTGTGCTGGAAAAGTACAAAGATTCCCCCCCTCCCTGTGCAAAGCATTTTAAAAACTTACAGAGAGCCTAGAAAGAATCCCCAGCTAAGGCACTGGCCACCTGCCAGAGCAGAGCGCTAATGACATCAGGGGACTCAGGGCTGAAGGAAGAGACAGTGCTGGGTGTCAGCTGCTCACGGTTGGCCTTGGCAGTTCCTGGACAAGCTGTCCTAGTGACTATGATGAACGATGCGCTTCTGACCTGTCTTCCAGTGACGGTGCATAAAAATCACTGCCAAGAAACTGGGCCGAAGTTGCGGGGGGTGGGGGTGGGGTGGACAGCATGGGGCTGAAGGTCCATAAAACCCTGGAGAGAGAATAGTGAAATGTATACATCCATGCCACTTCGCAGAAACTTAAAACCGTGTGTGAGTATGAAACAGAACTTCTAGGGACACTAGGGACAGAGCCTACAGCAACGTGAGCAATCTGGACTGAGGGAGAATGAGGAATCCAGGCAGTTCAACAAGATTAGGAGTGGTTTTCTAGAGGAAACCAGAGCCTGCTGGGAGTTTACATTGCAGGAGATCGGCCTGGTGAGGCCTGTCCTGACTCACCCTCACGGGCCGGACTTCACGGCCACTGCTTGGAAACGTTGACATTTCCTTTTAAAGGAATGGAATGTAGAGATGGGATCCGAGACAGCCCAGAAATCCCCTCCAAACTCTTCTATTCAGTCCTCTGTCCACCTTTATCTCTCAACAGGACTGGGCTGGGGCAACAGTTGCATAGAGAGTGGGTCAAGGGCAGGGCTGGTGTCTGGGCGTAGCCTCTACGCTTGCTAGACCTCACTCTTTTTCCTGCCCTGCCTTTCTGACTCCCTGTTCAGTTATCTCTAAATTTGTTAGCCAGGGGTATATTATGGGCATTTTTTTCAAAGCTCTTTCTGTGATTTTTAAGATATGAATAAGTATTGGTGACATTTAGGAAGGAAGGACACCAAGTGCTAGCAATCAAACTTGACTGCCTTTTTTTTTTTTTTTCCTAGTCTATTACCTGGCATGGGTGGAGCTGGGGTGGGGTGTCTTCTCCAGTTTGCTGTGGTTCAGGCTATTCACTATGCTGAGACTGGAGCTGCCAGGTGAAGTAGCCAGCTGAATATGAATTTCCGACCTATTTGAAAGTCAGATTTAACTAGGCTACCTATGCTTTGCTTATTAAATCTGATCATCAGAACTCTGCTTAATTATCAAAGCATCTTGATTATATATAGCAGGGTTATGACTTTACATTATAGACACAAGTTGCAGAAGGTGAAATGTGTATTACACTAAGAAAAAAAAATCCCATAGTTAAATAAGTTCAGAAAACACCAAGATAAAATGAAGTTAACTAGGTTTTTGATGACAAGACTCCTTAAGTCCCTTGAGAGATAATGGACAGTGGTGCCTCACTTGGAGATGTGGGGAGTTCTCAAACCCTCATGCCAGGGAGACACTGCACAGAACTGTTAACCCCAGCGATCTCACTGTGGGAAGCACTCCTGGGAAAGAAGTGTGCTATGAAGATTTTAAACTAGCAGGTGACAAAGTCAAGTGAGGTAGGTGAGGTAGATAACACCAGTTTCACAAGTACCAACTTAAGAAGGACAAAAATGGGGGCCAGGGAGATGGCTTAGTGAGCAAAAGCACTTGTTACACACACACACATACACACACACACACACACACCATGATTGGAAAGAAAAACATGGAGCCCAGACTGGAGGTTGTATTGTTTCACTAGGGCTGTCATAGCCAAGAGCCATAGGCCAGAGAGCTTAGACAACCTTTTTCCTGTTTGCTTGTTTGTTTGTTTATTGTGTTGGTGCTAGGGATAGAACCCAGGGACTTGCACATGCCAGGCAAGAGCTCTACCACTGATCTATGTACCCAGTCTCCCGAAATGGTTTCCTTACAATCCTGGAGGCAAGAAGTCAAAAATGTGTGTGTGTGTCTGAGAGAGAGAGAGAGAGAGAGAGAGAGAGAGAGAGAGAGAGAGAGAGAGAGAGAGAGAGAGAGAGAGAGAGAGAGAGAGAGAGAGAGGTCATCGAGAGGCCTCTCTCCTAGGTCTATAGATGGCTGTCTCTCCTATCCACCTCTCCTCCTGTCCTTACAGTTTTCCTTCTATATGTGTCTCTGTCTCGATTGCTCCTTTTTATAAGGACATCAACTTTGGGGCCATCTACTTGGCCTCACTTTACCTTCAGTACTTCCCTCAAGACCCCATCTCCAAATTCAAAGTTGCCTTCAGAGGCGTGGGAGGTATAGACGTCAACACAGGAACGTCGGGAGGAAGCCACACAGCCTGTGATAGGGGCTGTTACAACTCCTAAAGATGCTGCCCCTGTGAGTAAAGACATTGGCAAAGAAGCCAGGGAAGAGGGGACCCTGGATCATTAAAGGAGCAGAAAGGAAAGGACGGGAGAATGGACTAGCCTTGGCAGATGAAGAAAGCGAAGCCCCAGATCCTCAGCACAGCTCACTAACATTTCAGTTTCCATCTCCGAGCCCTTCCCGTAGCATCCATTCATACTCACAATGTAGTGTGGTGTTAAATTCCTTTCAGAGATAAGGCACAAAGGACACCGTTAATAAATCCTTGCCATTTCATTATCAGATGACTGGTGGGGTTTGTAGTGAAATGATGACTGTGTTTGCGTCATTGCTCTTCATATTTGGAGGGAGATGTTGGGTGTTACGGGAATGTAAGGCTTGTCTGCGCCATCTCCATTCTGGCTCCAGAGGGTGGAGTTCTGGTGGTTTCCAAGAACAGAAGTTTGTGAGCAATCTGACTCTGGAGAAGCGGCTCAGATAGACTTGGCTCTTTAAGAGCTTTTAAAGACATGTTAAAGATCACCCCATTAAAGACATTCCAGGGCCAGTGAGATGGCTCAACAGTAAAACTGCCTGCTCTGCAAGCCTGATGGCCTATGTTTTATTGCCAGGTAACACGTAGACAAGAACCAGCTCCCAATGGCTGTGCTCAGACCTCTGCAGGAGTGCCAGAGTGTGGGTGTGCCTGTGCACATGTGTGCACATGCACACAGCGACAATAATAGTAATAGTGACCAGTCACCGCCCAGAAAGCCAGATTAGCCAATTCTGTCTGGGAATTGGAATCTTAGTGAGATTTGGTCAGCATGAAAAAATTCACTAAGTGGTTTAAGCAGAAGAAAAAGTAACCGGAAGAATTCATGAGGAATGGCCTCTGGTCCTGCAGACCTCAGAAAGCAGATAACTACACAAAGAAAAACTTTTGTGACTGCAGAGTTGACTAAAGACCCCGCAGGTTGACATGTTCTCCATGCATGGGCTCTGGGCTGTTTTCAGTCTTCACTGGGCAGTCATGTTATAAAGAGGGTGTCTTGGTAACTCCTAAAAATGCCCAAACAATCACATGCAAGGACCCACCTTTGCTGAAGTGTGCAGAATTCTTGTTGATACAAGTGTTCCTTCAGTGTTAAAAGCAATAAATTCCTTCTGGTTTAGCTACAAAAGAAACTCATCTGGGAGACCTTGGATCCTAGTCCCTTTGTCTCCTGAGAGTTGAAGCATTGCTCAAGCCCTTGGCTTTTCCATCAGTTAAGGATGCTGGCCAAAGTACAAGCACTCTCCACCATCTTTGTCCCCATTTGTGTTTTTTAACCTCCTCCCATAGCTCCTTTCCACCCACACATACAGTCTACCTCTTTCCAGTGATTTTTCTCCCTGACTCATCCACTCAGAGTACTTAATATTCAGCTTCCTTGTCGAGCCAGAGATTTGGCCAGGGTTCTCTGTTCAAGTAATAGCCCTTAAAAGGCAGAAGAGTAATTGTCTCCCCAGGGCTCCCAGCCTGTTCTCTGGTTATAGCAGCCAGTGAGGAACTGGTCTTAAATTGCATGTAGAACCAACTCCTGCTGGGCCTAGTCTTAAACCAACTCCTTGAACATATGCAGCACTCCAAAGTTACTAATGTGCTCTGGAGTTGGTGTCTTTTCTCCTTACGTCTAATTAAAATGCGTCCCACCACAGTCAACTCCATGTCATACACCATTACAGCATCTACTTGACAAAAAATGTCGCCAATCCTCCCTTCTTCGTATCCATGACCTCTTGCTATGTCACTAGAGTGGAGCCTGGCCATGTGGCCCGCTTGGCTCTGTAGCTGGTATCAGAAGGGATATTGTACCACTTGCAAGCCTCAACATTAAGAAGTCTTGTGAACTTCTGTTCTCTCTCCAAGACGTCTGCTCAGATGCCGCGTGGGGAAGCCTGCCTGCCAGAAAGACAACCTGCCACCCTTGTCGCCTCAGCTGACAGGCAGTCAGTGCCTGATTGGAAGAACCACAGGCTCAATACGTAGTTACTCTATTAAGCCACCAAGTTTTGGGGGTGGCTTGTTCCACAGACATTCCTATCACACCAAGATGTTCGGGTGCTTAAAGAATGTAAGGAACTTCGAATCGATCTGTAACTTCTTCTCAAATTGCTTTGATACAGTTCTGGTCTTGTGAGACCATAGCACCAGGAGACAGAATAGAAAATGAAAACTGGTGTGGTTGGATCCTAGAGACGCATCCTTCCAAACCACAAACCCACTGTTCCCATCATGAGCAGAGAAGGGACTTAGCTAGGGACTTGACAAGTTCCATTTGAGGCGGACCATGAAAGCTCATCATGGCTTGTGGGTGAGGGTTGGTGGGCGTAGCCACACAGCTGCTTCTTGCCATGTTTTAAAGGGACATTAACATTCTTTACAATCACTTTCTGTCGGCCATTCTCCTCCACCATTCTACCCACTATCAGTCTTCACTTCTCACTAGGCAGACTTAAGTGGATCCTACGACCCTTTCTTCTTTTCTGTGTAAGACTAATTCTTACCTGGCTTCCCACCGAACTCCTAAGCTCCTTTCTCTTTTCCTTTTAAATGGTCCCACCTCTTCTCTACCCTTAATGTTGGAGACAACTTAGACTTGATAATCACCCATTAAACAACATCTGCAATCAGGTGTGTCTAACGCGCAGCCCACAGCTCACATGCTCTCAAGATTGCTATGAATGTGGCCAACTACATTTAAAGATAATACATCATATTGTGACGTCAAAAGCTTGGCGACTCCTGGTATGACAACTACTTCCAACTTCAGTCTTGGCCTCAGAAGTGCTTCCAAATCCCAAGCTTCCATTTTAAAACAAATAGCAATGTAGTGGATGCAAACATGCTTTTGTTTTGATCTCGAGTGTGGGATGTGAAATGGATTTGTATGAAGGCGTATGATGCTTGTCCACTAGAAAGGGAACTGCCTCTTGCAGGGGCATGGTCCTTGCCAGTTGATAATCATCCTGGTATGGACTCTGAGAGGAGATAAATATGAGCCCCTAAACAGAGGCTTGGGTCTTGGTTTTTGCATAGCTTCACATATGTCCCTTCACTTGGCTGCTCATCGCTCGTGATTTGAGATGCTCCTAGGAGATGCTCCAAGAGAGAGACACTCCAGAGGACCCTTCAACATCCCAGGTTCCGGCTGCTAGAGTGGCAGTCACTTTACTGAGTTGCAGGATTTGCTGTTTAATGGGTCTGCTGGAATCCTGATGACAAAGAGTGGAATCAGCCCAGGAAACTGGGTCTAAAAAAGGTCTACTTCTATTGACCCTATTAACCTCTTTTCTTTTCTATCTAGGGTAGGTGGGTTGAAAGAGAGATATAGGCATTAAAGAACCCCAAATAAAGTGAGTTTGTGAAAGATCAAAGCCTATATAGCAAGGCATTAAATACAGACATGTAGACATGGAGATTGTTGAGTATAAGACAAAATAAAACTTAAAATATTTAAAATAAAATTATAGTTATTTAAGTGGAAAGTTTTGGTAGACAAGATAAACTGTATACAGTTGTACACAACATTAATAAAGTAGAAAGTAATAGTGGGGAATTTGCCTTAAAATAGAGAAAGTTAAAATATGAAGAGTTGAGGAACATAAGTTGACTGACAACTATCATCCATGGAAAAATATCATTTCTGAAGTGGAAAATTATGAGGAATCATATTTGAAGGGAGAAGAGCACAGGCTTTCATGATTGTAAAAATAAAATCTCTGGGCCTGGTGGTAGTGGCGCACACCTTTAATCCCAGCACTTGGGAGGCAGAGGCAGGTGGATCTCTGTGAGTTCGAGGCCAGCCTGGTCTACAGAGTGAGTTCCAAGACAGCCAAGTCTACACAGAGAAACCCTGTCTGGGAAAAACCAAAACCAACCAACCAAACAAACAACAACAAAAACCCTCTGGGTTGAAGGAACTCTTGGATACTTAACTAGAATGAATGAAGAGAAGCAGCCCTGACCAGATTCAGGTCGTGTCAAAGTGCAGAGAGCATCAACAACAAAAAATAACAGAGACATTTATAGAGGGAGATGCATTTGCAAAGAAGTAGGGACAAGAGCAGAATTCTTACCATCTTAATTGAGTCTTAAAACCCAAAGGGATTTTTATAGGATGTTATTTACCTAGTAGAAAAGTGGGCTCAAGGCAGGTGTTAGAAAAACACAATAAGGAATAACTGAATATAACAGACATACGACATACATACTGACCACATGTTTACTGTATTTTTTTTGTAGTTAAAAAACCACGAAGGGGCTATATGCATAGCTCAGGATAGAGCATATGCTGTGGGCTAGATCCTCAGTAGCTTAAGAGAAGATAAAATTGGAGCTGTGTGCAGCAGGTGACATGTCAGAGGAAGAGTCCTAGGCTAAAGCTTCATATCGAGTCCTTTGCAGAATTAAAGACAAAAATTCTGAATAAATTGTGCCTTTGTTAGATAAGTTTGTGATTGTGTGTGTGTGTGCGCGTGCGTGTTAAAGTTAAGGAAAAATCACAAAAATCAACAAGTAAACATATATATTAAAGTTCTTTGGATATAAGAAAACCCAAAATAAATCATTGAAGCATACTACACTAGTCAGGCGGTTAAGGTTTATTTATTAAAAATGGTGCTAAGAGTAGATCCTATACAAATCCAGTTTAGTGCTTCTTATACGTGGCACAATTAAAACAAAGACAACACTTGATGTAGAGGAGTAAAAATGAAGTAGCCTGTAAATAATACAAAAAGGAAACTTGGAATGGCAATATTTTTAGCAGACAAAGTAGAATTCAAGGCAAAAAAAACCCACTGAAAAAACCAGAAGCCAGAAACCACCACACCAAGATGTAGCACTCAGGATCCTGTGCACATCAAAACGTACAGCTGTGAAAACTACATAGTCAAAACCAAGGCAATGCCAAGGAGAAACCAACAAAATCAGTAAGATACAGAGCGGTTAAAATATGAAAACAAAACCAAGTATAATGAAATTTTATTAAGAACTTGAAAGGTTGGAACAAGTATATAGCTATAGACTCATAAACTCTTTCTTCCCGAAGTCGCAAAGATCTCAACAAGTGTCGAAAGGCCGACTGGGCAAAAGTGAAAGCCAATCTAAACTAATAATGAAACCCTGTCTCAGAAAGCTGTAAAACAAACAAACAAACAAACAAATCCAAAAAGTAGCTATAGCAACAATCTTTTGGGAGTCGGAAACCAGTGAAACAACAAGCTAAAGAATTCCTGTGTTAAAGAGATGGTTCCAGTCATGTAGTCTTGCCTTTCAAGCACGAAGACCTGATTTCTATCAGCAGCGCCCACTAATCTCTCTGCTGTAATCCGAGGTGGATGTGGAGGCACACTATCCCAGGGCTAGCTGGACAACCGGTTCAGCCTTGGCAAATGCCTGCTTTAAAAAAAAGGGGTGAATAACTCCTGGGGAATGACATCTGAGATTGTTCTCTGGACTCTAACACACACACACACACACACACACACACACACACACACACACACACACACACACACACACACAGAGCACCTCTTGTCATAAACCTCAAGAACGTACCTGGGAAGAACATAAGATACTTTTTGGCTAAATGATAAACTCTGAACTGAGGTATCCATAGTAAGTGAACATTTTCATTCTTAGGAAACACACACAAAATATGGTGCTTGAAAAGGATGCTCAAATGGGACCAGAAAAGGAGAAAGAGGAGGAGGAGGAAGAGAAAGAAGAAGAGGAGAAAGGAAGAAGTCTAGAGAGACATAATTAAAATATGGAAAATTGTTATTCCAGAATGGTGAATGGGTATGAAAGAATATAGAAGATTTTTTAAAAAGATTATTCTTAAAACCTTGTACATTTGAAGTTCTTTTTTTTTTTTTTTTCTTCTCAAAATAAGTTTGGGAAAAGACAACACAATATAAGCAGGAGGCAGAGCTAAAAGAGGACATATTTCAAAGTGTAAAAGAGACAGTGATTTCTGAGGCTTCTCTGCCCTTCTGAGGGCCCTTGTTAGCAGGGATTAGGGAAACCAGAAAGAAGTCTGTTGTGTGAGGAAGCGCCTGCTCTGCAAAGCAGCCGCACTGACCACCTTGCCTGACACACCGTGTATGAAACAGCATCTGGCTGGTGCCAGGACCATTTGTTAGAGATTGCCGTGGGGATAAACACAGACCGGTGACTACACAATGATGTCATGCAATTGTTTTTAATAACCGAATCCAAAACAGCAATGTGTACCACATTCCAAGTAGGTCATAAAACCATATTTAAGGCACTCTGGCCTTGGCATTTGTGTAAGTCTTTTGTAACATGATGTTTTAGCTTCTTTCTCTCTCTGTCCCATAATTCAAAACAGAGACACACAATCTCCTTTTAAATGTTTCCCAAGAAAGCTGCCTCTTGACTTCAGTGCTAAAGTGTCAACACAACCCTGAGATTGTTTCCAGATCTTCCGTCCTCTATGCAGCAAGGCCCAGCAGTGGAAGAAGAGAGCAAGAATCCACCTTGGAGGAGAGTGGCATTGCCAGGGACGGGTGTGGAAGGGGTTGCTAATGGAAGGAGAGAACATCAGTGTGTGGATTGGAGAACTTTAAGGAAGGCTTCAGAGTGTACCAGCCTCTCCGTGTCCACAGCTCTCTCACTGCCGGAGAAGCTTTTCTGATGACTAAGGAAGAAGTCTTAGGCTGGGAGCCTTGATCATTGGGTCCAGAGGAAGTCCTAGAGATGGGAGAGGAACTATTCTTCCTGTCTGATGCTCCTGCCTTCCCATCCTGTACCATAGCGGGTGAAAGGGTGGGTTGGATAGATTACATGGGGACCTGGCTCATCAGGCATGAGATTGACTTGGAGGCCTTCTGGGACACCCCCTACCCTGCTTCTCAGACACACAGTCCTGTCTCTGGCAAAGTCACAGCAACCTTGGATTGATGGCATAAATAACATGCTGACAGTCATAAGGAGACAAGAGAATCAGGCTGTTTCTGGGAGGTAGCATCGCTGAGATTCTTAGTGGCAACTCTATTTCTTCACTTAGGCCAAAGCCTCTCTAGTTTAGTCAAAATTACCCAGGAAGAGACCGGGGAGATAAAGGCAGTGAAGGTGCTTGCTTGCAAGAATGAGGACCTGCATCTAACTGCTAGCTGCTACACACAAAGCCGGGCAAGGGGGCAGATGTTTATAATTTTAGGCCCGAGGATAGAATGCAGAGGCTGGTCTGGGGATGCAAAGACCGGTGGGCTCCTGGTAGTTATTGGTCTGCCAGGCTAATTTACTTAGGGAGATCCAAGCCAGTGGGAAATTCTGTCTCAAAATACAAGGAGGGTGGTTCCTGAGGAACGATAAAGCCAAAGTTGATCTCTGGCCTCCATGTGGAGGTATGATACACGTGTGTGTGTGTGTGTGTGTGAGCACACACACACACGCATACACAGTTTACTAAGGAAGACAAAACAGAACCAATTCTGAAAGCTCATTGGCCATAGAGGGACCCTGGAGCTACCTGTAAACTCCTAAACCACTGACACTCTCTAAAAAGGTCTATGAGGCCTCCAGCTTTGATCCCCTTTTTGCTTGACCAAACCCCTGTCCTTACCTCTTCCCAGAGAGAGCCTTTCTAGACTGGAAGCATCAAATGAAGAGTTCCTAACTTACCAGACACCACTATGATTATTTTTTTTCCAGTTACTAGTGTCTCTTGATTATTATCGTTGAAAGAAATAGAAGGCACCAGGCACGGGGGTGCACAGCCTTAATGTCAGCACTCAGGTGGTGGAGGCAGAGAACTGTGAGTTGAGGCCTCCCTAGGCAACATGAGGAAGTCCTGACTCAAAAAAAAAAAAAAAAAAAAGAGAGAGAGAGAGAAAAATTTCAACTGGATACAGTATCTCATGGGAGTGATGAGAGCATAGATTGGGGAGGTTTTACAGGCAACTGAAGACTAGTGGTGTTTGGAGGGGGGGTTGTTGTTACAATTTCTAACTTTTTAGCTTAGCTCAAACCTCAGAGTCCATCTCTACTCCTCTCCCACTGAAGAAAGGGAAACAGAGAGCCGTATTCCAGGCATAGCAGCCAACTGGCGACAGCGCCAGGACCACAGAAGAAGTTACTTATTGTCAGGAAGTCACTGTATCTTGAAAAAGGACCAGAAGGGCCTGGCTCCTACCCCTGGTGACTTTTCGTGGGCAGGAAGCCATGGCCACAGTCAGAGCATGCTTGTTCATCAGTGTTTTTCAAGCCTTCCAAAAAACAGGCAGGCGGGCTAATGCTCTTAGTGGAACTGACGTTAGTATGCATAAGCATGTGCTCCCAGAAGTCAGAGCAGACTTCTCCCAGACTCCTGCAGGAAGCTCAGGCTGTGAAGAAAGCTAAGGAAGCACATAAGGACAGAATAGTCACAGGAACCCATGGGTGGGCCCCAGCATACAGCTCGCTTTCTCCACCCACTCTGGCTTCATTAGACTCACACATGCTTACTTTGGGCCATAACTTCCATTTGTTTCTTCCAGGAGGGTTGAGAAAAGTAGAAAACACTATTTTACTTAATAACAGAGTCATTATGCCTTATACTATTTTAAACCTCTGCACAGTTCACCCACGTATTGCACCGTAAATAGTCACGCCCAGAAAGCATACTGTTGATACTGTCCTTATTCTATAAACAAGGGGAATGGGACAGAGAAGTCAGGTGGTCACTGTATCAGCTGGTGACAGAAGGGATGGCCAGTCAGTGACCAACAGAAGATACATTCTTTTATTTTCTATCACATTCTAGATTGGATATGGGTTCTGCTTCTCTCTCTCTCTCTCTCTCTCTCTCTCTCTCTCTCTCTCTCTCTCTCTCTCTCCAGTTTTTGGTTCACTTTACATCCCAATTGTAGCCCCCTCCCTCATTGCCTCCCCATCCCATCTCTCCCCCCCCCCTTCCCCTAGTCCTCAGAAAAGGGGAGCCCTCCTCCCCTAACATCTGACTTCAGCCTATCAAGTCTTATCTGGACTTATCTATATCCTCTTCCTCTGTGGCCTGGCAAGGTTTCCCCACCAGGGGGAAGTGATCAATGTGTGGGGACTAAAGTCCATGTCAGAAGTAATCCCTACTCCCCATATTATGGGACCCAGAAGGAGACTATGCTGCAAAGCAGATGCTGAGACTCACAGGCAAACTTCAGGGTGGAGCACAGGGAATCTTATGGAAGAACTGGGGGATAGAAGGACCTGGAGGGGACAGGATCTCCACAAGAAGACCAATGGAGCCAAGAAATCTGGGCAGAGGAAGGGGGTGCTGCAGAGACTGATGCACTAACCAAGGGCTGTGCATGGTGAGGACCTTGACCCTCTGGTAGTAGATGAGATCAATGAGATCTACTTTAAAAAATATTTTATTAATTTATTCATATTATATCTAAATTGTTATCCCATCCCTTGTATCCTCCCATTCCTCCCTTCCTCCCGCTTTCCCCCTACTCACCTCCCCTATGATTGTGACTGAGGGGGACCTCCTCTCCCTGTATATGCTCATAGGGTATCAAGTCTCTTCTTGGTAGCCTGCTATCCTTCCTCTGAGTGCCACCAGGCCTCTCCATCCAGGGGACGTGGTCAAATATGGGGCACCAGAGTTCGTGTGAAAGTCAGTCCCCACTCTCCACTCACCTGTGGAGAATGTCCTGTCCATTGGCTAGATCTGGGTAGGGGTTCGAAGTTTACTGCATGTATTGTGCTTCGCTGGTTCCATAGTTTGAGTAGGATCCCTGGGCTCAGATCTGTCTGTCATAATGTTCCTCTTGTAGGTTTCTGGGACCCTCTGGATCCTTCTATTTCCCCATTCTGACATGCTTCTCTCACCTAAAGTCCCAATAGGATGTCCTCCCCTCTCCCACTTTCCTGGTAAGTGAAGACTTTCATGGGACATACCCTTGGGCCAGTGTCCAGATATAAGTGAGTATATACCATTTGACTCTTTCTGCTTCTGGGTTAACTCACTCATTATGATCACTTCTAGTTCAATCCACCAGAGACATTAAATCGGCTATAAAAAAAAGTGGAGAAGAGCCTGGAATACATTGGCACAGGAGACAACTTCCTGAACAGAACACCAACAGCCTAGGCCTTAAGGTCAACAATTAACAAATGGGATCTCATGAGGCTGAGAAGCTTCTGTAAGGCAGGAGACACTGTCAAGAGAACAAAGCAACAGCCTGCAGACTGGGAAAAGATCTTCACCAACCCGACATCTGACAAAGGTCCAATTTCCACAATATATAAAGAATTAAAGAAATTAAACACCACCAAACCAAATAACCCAATTAAGAAATGGGGCTCAGAACTAAACAGAGAATTTTCAACAGAGGAATATCAAATGGCTGAGAAACACTTAAAGAAATGCTCAACGTCGTTAGTCATCAGAGAAATGCAAATCAAAACAACTCTGAGATCCCATCTTACACCCATCAGAATGGCTAAGATCAAAAATTCAAGGGACACCACATGCTGGTGAGGATGTGGAGAAAGAGGAACACTCCTTCATTGCTGGTAGGAATGCAAACTGGTACAAGCACTTTGGAAATCTATCTGGCACTTTCTCAGAGAAATGGGAATAAGGCTTCCTCAAGACCCAGCTTTGCCACTCCTTGGAATATTTCAGGCCTCAGTAAAGCACTTGAATTAGAAATTAATTAGAAAATGCTCCACCACACAACAGGGACATATGCTCAACCATGTTCATAGCGGCCTTATTCATAATAGCCAGAACATGGAAACAGCCTAAGTGTCCCTCAGTAGAAGAATGGATAAAGAAACTGTGGTGCATTTACACTATGGAATACTACTCAGCTATTAAAAACACTGAGTTCCTGAAATTTAAGATCTACTTTTTAATGAAGATGTTCTTGGACCCAAACAGAGAGATGGTGCTACAGGCACAGAACAGAATAGACTTCCTGTTGGTACATGGATGAGGAAGAACGCTACTGAGCACAGGAAGGAGACTATAGCTAATACCAGTTCACACTTCACAATCTCTAAAAAACAGATTTCAAAATGATAAAAGTGAGAGTGATGGGCATGGTTAATAAGTCTGGCATGATCAAGACACACGTGTACGTACATTGGAGTGCCACATTGTACCCCATAGGCACAAGCAATTGTTGCCTGTCAGCTAAAATGAGATTCAATTTTCAAACAAGGCAGCACATAATTGCTTGATCTGTGTGTTTTCCATAGTTGTTTATATGTCATTGCTAATCCCATGTAGATCTGCATTCATGCAGGTAAGTTCTGGCAGCGCATACCTACCTATTCACAGAGATCTATCTGCTTGTGGGAGCTAACCTTTTCTAGGAGGACTCTAAGGTAGTGTAGTTTACCCCCAGGGAAAGCCTGGGCAGCATTCTGCACGAAGAGCAGACTTTGAAAGGAAGCTTTATGGGAGCACCAAACTGAGGCCCGGAATGAGAGGGCGAATTTGGCAGCTGTCAGGACAGATCAACTCCGAGTGGGAAGTGGGTTAGAGGGAGGGGGCGCTGCCTGAAAGGACAAAGCTGGATATGTTGGACCCATTTGTCCCAGCTGCTGCTCTTCCAGGGAGCTGCCCATAAACCCTCACGCACCTTGCTACCTCATCCCAAGAAAAGAGAGTGCTGCTCTGGCATAGAACTCATTTCTAATTCAAATGCTTTACTGAGGCCTGAAAGATCCTTGCTCAGAAGTCGCTAAACAACACAGAGCTTCCAGCAGCTTGCCTGAGCACTCCCGAATTCCCCTCGGACTCCTAAGGGTGAACAAGTCTCCTCTCATTTCTGCAGAGGGCTGAGGAAAAGCCCAGGCACAATTCGTCTACAGTGCAGAATTCTGCAAAGCAAGTCAGGTGAACAAGGCCCTGGTTTTTAAGAGCAAAAAGGAATAAGGTGTCTTTTGGGGCTACTCTGGGGTGGTTCACACACATACCCGTTTCAACACTCAGTAGGTTCAGGAAAAGGCAAAGTGGGGCAAACTTTATAAGAAACTCACCAGGGATGCTGATGGCTCAGGAGCACCAAATTTGTCTAGACACAAGTTTCAAATAAGGCATCGTTTTCTACTCAGAGAGTTTTTTGACCACCTCAGAAGCTGACGCTGGGTTATTTCACCCAAATAAACAAATCCTAGGAAGAGCATGGAGCACTGCCCTTCCTTCTTTCTGCACAGCCCATAGTCCATATAGAAGCCCTTGAGTCTATCCTAGAAAAACAGCTGTCTGTGTTCAGAAAATCCAGAAGCTGCCCTAGCCGTGGCAGCTGACTAGCCTAATTATCTAATTTAGGCCCCGGTTACCATGACCTAACTGATGTGAGCCTGTCTGGGCATGGGGACATGTGAGCTATAACCTGAAGGAGATTTATTCATCAAGAGAGGAGCCAAAATGCTGGTAGAAATGAAGAGAGTCCAGGTCCGAATGCCTGAGTGGTGAGTCAGGTTAGACCTTCCAGCAGGTCCTTGGGTTGCTTTCCACAGGACTCCGGAGACAACACTAACTTTGGCCTGAGCTACAGAAGCAGGGTTTGGATAGCCGTTAGACTATGCAATGGGAGAATTGGTAGAAAAGGGAGAGATTTTAGTAATGATGTCTTTGCTCACCATTGTCTCACTATGGCAATCTTCTGGAAAGAAATTTAGCATTCTCGTCCTCTCATTGAAATGGCATTCCATCGTCCTAACAAAAAAGCGCGGATCCTCAGCACTGCTCCTACATTCCCAGGCCACCCACCCCACCCCTTCCCCAGATGCCTGCTTTTCTGGATCCCTGTCACATGGTCACAAGGACTTCATTTCTGTTCTTCCAGTGAACAAGCTCTTTGTATCTTGTGTGCATCCTGCCTCTATCTTTTTATTTCTCTTTCAGCGCTCATCTCAAGTGTGACTCCCTCTGAGGAGGTCCTGCGTTCCCCCTTCACCCGTACTGGGTCAGATTCAGGCACATTCTATCAGATATGGGCTCATTCTATCAGATAAGGCACATTCTATTCTTGCAGAGCTCCCTGCCCTCTCTTTATGGCTTCTGTTGATAGTTATATGTTTACCGATACCTGCCAGATTAATTCCAGTCTTTCCTACTAGGGTAGAAGCAGTACGTCTTTCACATCATTGTATTTAAGGCCTTTTATGGTGACTGGCACACAGCAGACAGTAGTCTCAGGATGGATCTCAGAAGGATGAAGGTGAGTTGAAGAAGACAGGTCTAACATCCAGAACACTGTTCCCATCCACTCTCACGAGCCCCTGGTTAGCCCCTACAGACATTCCAGCAAGCCAGATGGCTTCAGAGAAGCATTAATAGCCGTGGGAAAAAAAAAAAACAAACAAACATGTGCATTCTTTTCGGTTACTTTTGGCTCAGAACATTGGGAGACTTTGAGAATAGATGAGCCCCCGGGCTCTCCCTGTTTCTTTAGTGAAGACTGGACCATGGCTTGAATGAATTCCATTGGCTTCCCCGTGTCTGAGGACTGCACAGAGAGAAGCGAGAGAGTCTGTGTGTGAGGACTCTGGATGACAGTGGCATCCAACCAAAGCAAGCAGGTGCTTAAGAAATATGCTGACACTGGGGCTTTGTCTCTCCAATGCACTAGAGACAAACAAAACAAAACAAAACAAAACAAAACAAAATCTCTGCTTTTAAAAACAAAGCATTCATACAGAGCCAAGAATGTCCTGGAGTCAATAGCTAAGCCTTCTTCACTCAGCTGAAGAGTTCCTTGGATGAGCCAGGGATCTGCTACTTAGAGATCCCCGCCCAGGGCAAGCCAGCTGGCCTTGGCCAAGCACCTACTGAGTGTGGCAGGTACATGGGAGACGCCTGCAGACACAGAGCATAGAGCGGCGCTGGCTGTCTGTGCAGACAGACAAGGTGAGCACTTAGTGAGCAGTTCCAGGCTGCACAAAGAGAGGAGTGGGATGGTGGGGCAGGCAGTTCCCGAGCACCAGTTTCCTCTGCATTAAGAACGATGCCTTTAGATTTGGGCCCAGGGGTCCCGCTCAAACTAAGGCACCAGCCAAGGACAATACAGGTGGTAAACTTTAAACCCCTACCCAGATCTAGCCAATGGACAGAACATTCTCCACAGTTGAGTGGAGAGTGGGTATGACTTTCACACGAACTCTGGTGCCTCATATTTGACCATGTCCCCTGGAGGGAGAGGCCTGGTGGCACTCAGAGGAAGGATAGCAAGTTACCAAGAAGAGACTTGATACCTATGAGCATATACAGGGGGAGGAAGTCCCCCTCAGTCACAGTCATGGGGGAGGGGAATAAAGGGAAAATGGGAGGGAGGGAAGAATGGGAGGATACAAGATGATGGTAACCATTGAGATGTAACAAGAATAATTTTTAAAAATTAAAAAAAAAAAAAAAAAAAAGAACGATGCCTTTAGAGTGTAGGGAGTCTTTAGGAAGAGTGAGGGCATAGAAGGACCCAGAGGGGACAGGAGCCCCACAGAGAGACTAACAGAGCCAAAATCTGGGCCCAGTGGGCCCTGCAGAGACTGATGCATCAACCAAGGACCATAGTGGATAGGCAGCTCAGTCTCCATGTGGGTTCCCTAATATGGGGAGCAGGGCTGTCTCTAACATCATCAACTCTGTAGCCCACTCATTGATCTCTTCCCACTGGCAGGGCAGCCTTGCCAGGCCACAGAGGAAGAGAATGCAGGCAGCCCTGATGAGACTTGATAGACTGGGTCAGATTATAGGGGAGAAGGGCTCCCACTTTCTGAGGACTAGGTGAGGGACCTGGAAGAGGCAAGGGCAGGGCTACAATTGGGATGTAAAGTGAATAAATTAAAAACAAATTATGAAAATCGGAAATTAAAACCACTTACCATCCAATATTTTGTAGACAATAATAAAATATTAGTTATATATGCTTATAAATTTAAAAAATACATGATGCACCAGGCATGGTGGCACATGCCTTTAATCCCAGCGCTCAGGAGGCAGAGGCAGGTGGATCGATGTGAGTTTGAGGCCAGCCTGTTCTACAAAGCAAGTGCGGAACAGCCAAGGCTAACACAGAGAGGCCCTGTCTCAAAAAACAAAACAAACAACAAACAAAACAAACAAAAATGCCTTTGAGCCAGGCACAGTGCCAGACAACTGTAATCCCAGCACTCTGTGAGTCAAGGCCAGCCTGGTCTACAAATGAATCCAGGGCAGCCCAGGCTACACAGAGAAACACCCTGTCTCGAAAAATCCAAACCCAAACCCAAAACAAACAAACAAACAAACAAACAAAATGATGCCTTTGAGTGGGGACCATTCAGGAAGCCTTTCCAGTGTTATGAGGATTACAGGTTGAAGCTTGGGGTGCCTCGACTGCTACACACCTGGGGCGAATATAAATCCATGAGTGAATAAACTGCTCAAGCTCTGAACAAGGAGACAAAGTTAGACTCTGCGTTCCAACTAGATGCTGCTTCGCTGGTCAGAATCTACGCCTCTCCGTCCACCTCATTAACCCAGATGCTTTGGAATAGTTACTTTATCCCTCTGACTGAATCTAGCTCTCCCGTCCCAGTAGTATAATTTATATTCTTTGATTTTGCTTGCAATTCACTGTCCTGTTGTTTGAGTCAATCTCCACCGAAATGCAAGCCCTCCTGAATTTTAAGCAGCTCTGGCACACTTAGCTGCTGTCCACCTAAGTAAAGATTCCAGGATAAAAGGCACAGGACGCGTACGCCCCAGTAGCAATTACTTCTCACAGACCTCAGGGACTAGGAAGAAAGCCGAACCATCTTCATCTACAGTGGGAGCTCTTGTAAGCTCTATAAAAGATCAAGGGTGTCTTCCCAAGGCTGCAAAGAGAGCAGCTGACACCTCGAAGTTGGCCTGTGGTTGACCCTCTTTAAAAGCCAAGACAGCCACACATTGTGTTCTCTATATGAGGGCCAAGTATCTGTTTTCTCATCCACAGAAACCCCAGCATTTGTAGAGAGCAGGCTGGGAGAGCTATCAGACCCCCAATCTCAGCAGACGCCACCCAACTTCTCCCCAGAAGAAGGGTTTTCTATGCATCTCTTCCATCTTTCTCCTGCTCACTCTGGAAGTCACTAGTCTGGACTTGCCTCCTCTGTAGCTTCCATTCCTTCTTTTGCACAAGCAAGTGAGGCTGTGCACGCAGGCGACTTGGAGGAGTCAACCTCCTTCCGTCCGGTCCTTGGGACTGATGCCGGCAGCATTGAGATCAGAACTACTGCTGAAGCTAGCCTGTGCTGCGTTCTAGGAACGGACGCGTCTTCCCAGGAGATGAAGTAGCAGACAAGCTATCAAGTGGCTGGGGTCTGAGTGAAGGGGGCACCTGCGGGTAGCCGGTCCTCTTTGTGATCACAGCCACCACCTCTGAGGGCACGCTGTGGGAGGGAACGTGCTCTCTGCTCTCTTCTTCCCAGAGAACAGCAAAGGATGTCTGAGACCAGTATCAGAAGATTTGGGCTAGACCTCTCAAGACTTAACTTATAAGAGATCACATTAAATGTAGTTCTTTTTTGTTTATTTCTTTCCTCCTCCTTCCCTCCTCCTCATTATTACTATATTTATTATTATTATTATTATTATTATTATTATTATTATTATTATTATTATTATTATTATGTCTCATTGTATCCTAGGCTGTCCCCAGATTTCCAAGGCCAGGGCCAATGTCCTGGCAATGCTGACACACAACCACATCTGGATAGCTTGAAAAGTTTTTTACTGCTTTTCTTTCTATGCCCGACTGAGCTATCATTTTATCAAAAACAACATAGTAGAATGAGGGCCAATTGCTGCCCCTTGTTCACATCCTGCAAGTACATTCAGCATTGCCTCTCTATAGATTCCCCCCGCCCCCCCCCCCCCCCGCCCCTTGCCGCTGAGCTGCTATGCCCAGCCCTGTAGCTGTGAGCAGACTAGAGTGGAGAGTTCACTATGCTAGAGGTGGTATGGATTCTGAAGTGGGTGAGAGGTACCTTGCAGAAGCGGCTTTGCCTTCTGCTTTTGTCCGTCCTGCCCCAGCTTTGTGTGTGTGTGTGTGTGTGTGTGTGGTGTGTGTGTGTGTGTGTGTGTGAACATATGGAGAAAGAGCAGCGTCAAGGAGTGTTCTGTTTTACTCCTGCCCTGCTATGGGACATCCCAGCCTTGTATAAGTATTTAGACAATAGTTTCCTCCTTGAGAGTGGGGGAGGCTGGTTAAAGAAAGAAAGGGCAGGAAATGCTGCTGCTGCTGTGTAAGGACAGGGAGACAGAGAAGCCTTGGAGACATGTTGCAGGCCAGTCTTCTTACCCACAAGGGAGCTGGAGAGCTAGTGGACATTAAAACAAGGGGCTGTGGTGGTGAGCCCGAGACTCTGCCATTGGAAGCAGTGTCTGGCAGATGTGAAGAGCCAACAGATTTCAAAGGATTCTTGTGGAATCCAAAATTCATATTCATTCTCTGTCTGTGTCTGTGTCTGTCTGTCTGTCTGTCTGTCTGTCTCTCTCTGATTTTCTAGGGTCTTATGTAAGCCGGGCTGACTTCAAATTTGCTAAGCATCTCTCCTCCTCCTGCTTCCTCCCCCAGCGGCTCACTTGCAGACAGTCTTGATGAACTAAATGGGCTTGTTGGACAATGGAAAACTCTAGAAAGGCCCTGCTGAATGTACTTGCAGGATGTTTTGGGTTGTTTTGTTTTGTTTTGTTCTTAGTTTTTTGAGACAGGGTTTCTTTGTGTAGCCTTGGCTGTCCTGGACTCACTTTGTAGACCAGGCTGACCTTGAGCTCACACTGATCCGCCTGCCTCTGCCTTCCAGAGTGCTGGGATTAAAGGCATGCGCCACCACACCCAGCCTTAGTTGCAGGATATTAACAAGGTCAAGGCATATGCTACCATGTCCTGTTCCCAGGAGTCTGAGAATCTAACCTGGGACTTCCTGCACGCAAGGCAAGCACTCTAACCAACTGAATAGCAACATCAGCTTCTGCACCATTTTCAACTAGGATGGTCTCCAAGTCTTCCCCAGACTGGATCTTCTGAGTTCCAAGCTTCTAGACAGTAGATAGATATCAAGTGCAAGCAACACAATTAGGAGAGACAGTAGTCACATAGAGTCACTTTCTACAAGAGGCAAGGGGGACTCGGGCTACCATCAGCCTCCTTGTACATGCAAACTGAGCTGTACTACAACCAAGCTACCCCTCTTAAGGGCCAGCAGTCAGAAGCTGAGTCTATATAAGAATCCAGAGCCGGGCGTGGCAGCGCAGGCCTTTAATCCCAGCACTCGGGAGGCAGAGGCAGGTGGATCTCTGTGAGTTCGAGGCCAGCCTGGTCTACAAAGCAAGTCCAGGACAGCCAAGGCTAACCCAGAGAGACCTTGTCTCGGAAAAAAAAAAAAAAAAGAATCCAGGCCTCCTGATTCTTGGAGGGCAGTCTGTGCAGGAAGAAGCCATTTCCACCTGGCAATTGCCTGGGAAAAGCAAGACATTTGCAGCCACAGCGCCAGGAGCTCAGCTGGTTATTGCTAGCTTGCTGAATGTCAAAAATCCAGGCTGCTTCTAACAGCAGCCTCCACTTGTCAGACCAAATCAAGGCAGCAGCGTGTCAGGCAGCCAAATTAGCTGCCCCAAGCACCAGCCTGGAGGCGCCCAGTCCAGCCTCTTGTGGTGCACCTGACCCGGCCCCCCGCGGTGCACCTGATCCAGTGGAGCTCAGGCTTGGCTTGCTGCGAACCCTCTGCCTATGCTCTTGGGGCGCGGCTCCCACCTGCAGCCCGCGCCTGGTGCTTGAGCACAGTCTGAAGTCCTCCTGGGCCTGTGCAGCCGTCTGGGTTTCCCTCGGTATTGGGGCCAGCTGGCAGTCTGCCTTGAGAGAGTGTGACCATGGGAGCTGGGCTCCGATGCTGAGCTCTGACCCCAGTGAACGGGATTAGTCCGCCTCTCCTTTGGTCTCTTTGGAAATCGCTTGGAACCATCAATTGGTTTGCCTTGCTTTCTGAGAACAACTCTCATCTCCAACTCCAGTTCTTCCCTAGGTCCAAATCACGCAGATTACTTGTGTCTCTGTTCAAATAAAAGCAATCCCCAGACTACTAAAACCGGAACACTACGGGGCTGACTGCCACACTCAGGGAGCTGATGGGCTCCTGTGGGGGAGGGCCGACCATGTTTCCCTGCGGTCCAGCGGGGAGCCAGGGAATTAATTTTGCAGGTGGAGGGGATGATGCTTCCAGGAGAAAAACAGGATCTTGTAAGACCTGCAAGAAGGCAGGAAGGCCAGTGCAGAGAGAGAGAGTCGCAAGTGATGAGCTAGGGAGGAGGCCAGAAGGAACTTGGGAGCCAGAGGAAAGAGTGTTGACTGTCCGGGTGGGGGTGGGGTCGGGGGAGGAGTCCAAAGCAGGGCTTTGGAGGGAAGCAACCCACTGGGTGTGCTTGCCTAGGTGGGGCTGGAGGTGGAACTCCAGGACGTCCCTTCAGAGAAGCATCCACTCACTTGAGGCAGCAACCTTTTCAAGGGCATATGTCTTGTCCAATGTCACAGGACCTAGTCCTCTCCGGCTTACCCTCACCCTTGCCCTGCTGCCTGATTAGGACCTGGTTGCTATGGGTTTGGCCCCTTGCATCCCGTTGGTCTTTGCTAGCTCGCAGGTAACATGCAAGGTTGACTGCACTTTCAAGAATCCATTTGCCCATTGGCTCAATAAATATTCATGAAGCGTGTTTTCACAGGGGCCAGGTGGTGTGCTAGTCCTCAGAGGCTACAAAAGAGAGGCTGTAAACGTTTCCTGACCCCAGTATTTGTCTGGTAATTCTAATCTGATTATTGCATGAGAATTATCTGGAAAGATTTTTTTTTTTTAAGTGTAGCTGATGGGCTTTTGCCCCGCGTTGGCTGACTCCCAAATGTTGGACAGTGCGCTATGGGAACTTACTCAAATTGTATCATTAAAACCCTGCTTCGGGGAATTTTACTGGGTCAGAGGCACCCATCCTTAGAGGAATGCTGATTACTTTCATTCGCAGAGCAGATTGAGGGGCGGGGAACTAACCCAGAGCCTGGCTACCCTCTGAGGAACCGCAGGAAGGGCCCGTCCTGTGGCATCATGCCTGGAGGTCTTCCTGGAGCTTGAGGGTCACCTTTCTAGCTTCTTGTTGAAGACAATTTCTTAAAATCTGATTATTTGTCAGTTGTGAATAAACTGTACTGTGGCACCTCAGACACACATATATGCACAGTCCACTTGGGAAGATAGAATAAAGTTATGTGCACGAGTGAATAAGCACAGGATAAGGAGGAAGAAAGCTGGCTATGCAAACGTGAGGACCTGAGTTTGATCCCCAGAATGCCTGTTAAAAAAAAAAAAAAAGCCCAGAATGGTGGTGTGTGTTTGTAATCCCTGAGCAAGGGAGGTGGAGGCAGGCAGAAGCCTGAGATCTACAGGCTCCTCATCTGTCCTGCTTAGTGAGCTCCACATGGTGAGCAGCCCTGTCTCATGGCAACCACCTGAGGAATGGGTCCTGAGGTCATTCTCTGAGCTAAACTCTTGAGTGCAGGCACGTGAACACACACACACACACACACACACACACACGGATGGGGACACATACACAGACACACACAGACACGGATCGGGACACACACACACAAATACAGGCACACACAGACACGGATGGGGACACACACACACATACACACACAGACATGGATGGGGACACACACACATACATACGGACACGGACGGGGGACACACACACACACACACACACACACACACACACACACACACACACACACACACACACGACTTTAACTATCCATTTCATCAGCTAGAAGAGCTGCTTAGCTGAAAACCCCGCAGGCCAGGCAGGCCAACAGCACGTATTAGCAAAGTACTCTGGGTGACACAGGCATGACAGGCATGTAAAACAAAATGTCCTCCAAGATCCAGGCTGGGGAGACGGCTCAGAGTTGAAGTGCACTGGCTGCTCTTCCAGAGGCCTTAGGTTTAACTCCTGGCACCTACATGTTGGCTTACAACTTGTCTGTAGCTCCAGTACCAGAGGATTCGGTGGCCCTGTTCCAGCTTCGACGGGTACCAGGCACGTATGGGGTGCACAGATATAAGTGCAGGCAAAACACCTGTACACATTAAATAATAAATAAGTTGTAGTCCTATGGGAAAGACAGGATACAGAGGTATGAAATACAGTAAACTGGGAACTGCTGAGACAGTGAATAGCTCAGAGTTCATCTTAGCCTCGGCATGATTTGTGCTGAAAAGTCCATCTCTTTCCCTCCTCGAGGGTGACTGACATGGACTTCACAGGACCAGAGTCTTGCACACTGCATTAGCAGAGATGCTTAATGGGTCTGTGCTTAGGGCTCTACATTATTTCCCAGAGATACTGTGGCTTAACGCGGCAGGACTCAAGAGCCAGGACATATGAGTGGAAAGTGACTCACACCCGGACAGTGTCCCTGCACCACTGTCCAGAGGCAAGTGCCTTACCGCTTGCCTCAAAACTGGAGAGTGAGGCAGGTAGGAAGAGATTGCAGTCTCCATAGGGGAGGGAAGAAAGCCAGAACTCTGTCACAAACCTGTGAGAGTCTTTTCAGGCCACCACAAAGGCAGTTCTACCTGACAGCCCTCAGAGGAATGTGGTCTCTCTGACTCTACCCTCTCCACTCTGAACCTAGTCAGTCACCATTGCAGTTTGTGGAGAAGGCTGCCTTCAAGGGGCCTCTGCAGAGCCTATTCTTCCAAGATTTACTCCCAGAGGCCTCTCTGAGGAGGACTTTCTTAGACTTCCCTCACTGGGGTTGAGGAAGGGAAAGAAAGTTTAAGGAGATCCACTTCTACGACTGAGGCTCTTTCTTCTCTCTTTACTCTCTCAGTCTCTCAGGCCTCATCTCCAGAGTCCAGACTGCCAGAGCCTTTAAAGGTTCAGGATTCCTTCCTCAGAGATACTGTTTCTCCTCCTGTGTTGCTGGTTCATTTGCAGACTTTGTGTGTGTGCACCCCAGCATGCATTCATGTATTCTCTCTTTCTCTTTTACACACACACACACACACACACACACACACACACACACACACACACACACACACACACACTCACACCCTTCATGCAGTAACTGACCTGGGACCAGGAAAAGCACAGCCTAGATCTACCCTTGTAGTTGGACAGAACCAGTAAGGAGAATTAGTCAGGCAGCCTGAGCTACAATGAAGCCTTTAGACTAGGGCTACCCAACCTCAGAGACTTCACTTTTTCAGAATAGTTCCTTTATAGAGGAGGAAGCAAAGAGCCCACGAGGTAAGTGACTTGGCAGGGGGCTATGGGCAGAGGTGACTACCAAGCTGCTTGCTCTGACTTCCTGGCATGGCTCCTGTATGGGGCCATGCCTCTTGGAGCTTAGGAGAAAGTCAGGACTCTGAGAAGTCTACAGACTGACTGGGAAAGTGGAAGTAGGGAATTCTCAAACTTTAACTGCCAACACAATCACTTGGAGGATGAGTCAAGCACAGATTTGCTGGCCCCTCTCCAGCTAGAGGTGCTACCGGTGTAGGTTGGAGTGGGGTCTGACAGTTTAACTTTCTAACGTTTCTCGGTGTGGCTGCTGAGGAATACTGGGTGGATGAGAATTGCGTAGCAAGTATAGGCAGGCTGGAGGGAGGACGAGGCTAAGGGACAGTGGCTCTCAACCTTGCTAATGCTGCAACGCTTTAACACAGTTCCTCATGTTGTGGCCCCCGGCTGTAAGATTATCTTCATTGCTACTTCATAGCTGTCATTTTGCTTCTTCTATGAATTGTGATGTAAGTATCTATGTTTTGTGATGGTCCTATGAAACGGTCGTGCAGATCCACAGGTTGAGAATCACTAGCTAAGAATAACACTGGTGTAGGGCTCCAGAGGCTCTCTGTTTCCTCTACTTTCATCTCCCCCGATTTCTTAAGACACTTCTTTATACCATTTGTAGTCTTACTTTTTTTTTTCCTGGGAAAATGTGGGCTCTGAGGTCAGAGTGGCCAGTTCTTTGGAGCTGGTGTAAGAGGGAGCCAGTCAGAACTTTGACGTGAACTCTGGTGCTCCATATTTGACCACCTTCCCTTGGTGGGGAGGCCTGGTGACACTCAAAGAAAGAATAAGCAGGCTACCAAGATGAGACTTGATAGCCTATGACCATATAGTGGGGGAGGAGATTCTCCTCGGTCTTAGACCTAGGGGAGGGGAATAAGGTGAAAGCAGGAGGAAGGGAGGAATGGGAGCATACAAGTGATGGGATAACAATTGAGTTGTAATCTGAATAAATTAATAAAATTAAAATTAAAAGAACAAGAAAAAAGAGGGAATCAGTCAGTCACTTTCCTAGCACTTGTTGTCTCTATGTCCTTGTTCAGACTGTGGTAGGGCTGGTGGCCCTGGAGCCTGATCACAAGATCCACCTACAAGCTTCTCAGACCTTTCTGGCTCTGCAGGTACAGGGTGGAGTCACACTGAATGCCATCCCATCTGTGGAGATTTCCACCTACTTTTATTGTTTTGAACTCCAGACAAGAGCGTTACAAATCACGTGATTTGTTTTCTATGTTGAAAGCTGGAAAGTATTTCCAAGAGTCCCAGGTAGAGCCTGGAACCCAGAGGCTCCTCCTTCTATCCCTTGCCTGCATTCTTGGTTTGGGCTTGGAATATCTGCAAGGAGACCCCTCCGCATCCCTTCCAGTAAGCCCTGTACGTGGTTGGCACACAGAGCTCTCCTGGAGAGGAGATGGGTGAGGCCTTGGACATGCTTCCTGAAGCCACAAGAAAGAGGAGGCTGCTGAGTCACCAGCAGCTGATTCCTGGAATTACAATGCCAGGCTGCACTGAATAGTATTTTTCCAAGGTGATGTGAGCTGTTACAACATTCCTGATGGCCCCCGTTGTACCTTTCTGTAAGTCAAGCCAGAAAGTTACCCAAACCAGCATTCCTACACAGCACAGCACAGGATTCCAGACAATGTTTCGAAAATGCCTTTCCATCCTCCATCTCTGGGAACAGGAGTCCATTTCTTTCAGTGCCTCTGGGTGTCATCAGCCAGGGCCACGGGTTTGCCTGGCAGGCCACAGAGACATAAGGAAGTGGTATGTGGTATTCAGTCTGCTGGGGAACAGGCCTTTGCAGATTCCCCTAACACAAGGGTCAGCTAGGGAGGGAGCAAGTGCCACATGTCGCAAAGATGCTTCCTCTGCACCTACCCTGCTCCTGACTTCTGTGACACAGAAAGCTACTGTGGCCTACACTGAATCAGTCGTGGTTTTTCTGAGAAATAAGGCACTGGGGTGGAAGGGCTGCCTTATGCTGGATTCTGTGTCTCTCCATGCAGGAGACTCTGCTGCCTCTGTAGGAGAATGGTTTTAATTTAGAATGGAAAAACTCCATGGGTGGCAGTGGGGATGTGCAAGGGAGCAAGAACAAATCATGGAGTTTTCCCATTCAATGCTGCCCCACCCCATACAAAAGTGAGCATTAAAAAAGACAAAAAATAGCTTTATAATGCTTTTGTTTTTTGAGCCATGGTCTCATGTTGCCCAGGTTAGCCTTGACCTGGCTATATCATCAAGGATGATCTTGAACTCCTGATCATCCTGCCTTCACTTTGGAGGACTGGGATTATGGGTATACATTGTAACACCCAGATTTTTACAGTGCTGGGGGTCAAACCCAGGGTCTTTGCTCCTGATAGACAACAGAGCCACGCCACAGTTCCTGGCTCTACTTCCATTATTCTTTTCTAGTAAATGAAAAACTCCCATCCCATGGGGAGTGGAGGTGTCTGGGAATAAAGCAGACTGAGCCAAGAGATAGGGGCCTGATCGTAGAAGCATTGATTGGAATCTACCCTACTCTAATATAAACTGGAAAATGATTTCTCTCCCTCTCTGTGTCTGTCTGTCTGTCTGTCTGCTCTCTCTCTCTGTTCTGTCTCTTCTCTGTCTCTCTCCTTGTCTGTCTGTCTGTGTCTGTCTGTCTGTCTGTCTCTCTCTCCTCTCTCCTCTCTCGCTCTCTCCTCTCTCTCTCTCTCTCTCTCCCTCCCGTCCTTTCCTGATTGATGCCTTTGGCATCTTCAGACAGAAAAACACTAAGCTAAGAGGCCCTACTTTGGGCTGTCAAGAAGACTCCCTGGGGTAAAGGTGCTTGTTGTCAAGCCTGAAGACCTCAGTTAGATTCCTGGAAACCACATGGTAGAAGGAGACAACAGATTCCTGCAAGATGTCCTCTGACCTTCACACGTGAGCAAGCTATGTTATGTGCATGCACACATGCGCACGCACACACACACACACACACACACACACACACACACACACACACACACACGTACTTTTTAAAAATAAGTAAAGCTTAGTCATTCTGTTTTTTTGTCTTCACAGTCTTATCAGAGGGCTATTAACATTTGCATTTCCCACATGTTAAGCACTGTTGGTCTCAAGCATTTTGTATGAGACATTTAGTCTACATTTCCATTTACCTGATGAGGGCAAGGGTTAGGAAGGTTAGTGCAGGGTGAAAGCACAGTCAGGTTTTATACCTATGGCTCCGGATTCCCAAGTTTATACTCTTTAGGGCCCATGGTATACAGTTGACAGTTGCTGCTGGCAGTCTCTGAATCCAGGCGACCCCCAGAAGCAAGTCCTTGGAATCCCAGCTGGGCACCACGTTCTTAGAAGGCAGTGACCCAACAGAGAGGTTTGCTGAGCCTGACTCTGCAGAATTTGTTCACAGCCCATGGTGGTCCTCAAAGGACCTGGTGTGGTGTTTTAATGGGGTGTGAGATGAACAGAGGCAGCTCCCTTAGGCCATGTACTTAAAGCTTA
>NW_026131624.1:0-28045 GCF_903995435.1 Acomys russatus
ACAATAGAAATCTATAACAATGACATTTTGCTTGTCCCCCTCCACTTCCTAGTGGGAGATGAATCATTTACTTCCACTGTGTATAAATAGATATGATGTAATTTCAATGGGATGGTGAGATTTTTGTTAGTTTTGATTTCACCAAAGTTCTGTAGAGGAGGTAAAGAAACAGATGCTGCAGATTTAAGAAAGGTTTTGGATTCTCTGGACTTTCATTAAGCCAATAGGCATCAGGAAAAAGGAATCCTTCAGTAATCTTCCCTTTCAAACATTTTTCATTTCCTCCCTTTCTCTGTCTCTCTATTCATCTCTCTCTCTCTCTCTCTCTCTCTCTCTCTCTCTCTCTCTCTCTCTCTCTCTCTCTCTCTCTCTCACTCACTCTCAGTGCTTATACCTAGTAAAACAATAATGTGGTAATGCTTGCAATTGACTCACTGGCTTAAAATAAATGGACACTCCTATCAACCAAAATTATTTCTGTTTACTACACTTCTTCCTTCTTTTTTCTTTTCAGCATGCCTCTTATTGTTATCTGAGCAACAACCAGCAACATCCTTGGCAGCCTTGTCAAGAAAATCCTCCATATTTTCTGATTGCACAGAGAATTGTAACTCTTCACCAATACGAGGAACATTAAGCAGAAGATGGACCTCAATGGTCTAAGTGGAGAAGGGACATAAAGTGTCCCCTCTTGGGAGAAGGAGGTTGGAATATTTTCTTTTCTGAGTTTAGTTTGTATTTATTTTTTAAGCACAATGAATTCATTGGATATATAATGCAAAGGCAAACTGTTCCATCCACATTAGTGTGAGATAACCACTATTCCTTTCTATTTACTTACCTCACACTACTTCAAAATGTCAGGACATAATCTTGATTTATTCATATATTTCTGAGTAATCCTACACCATTTTGTAACCTATGTTTCAGGAATCCAATGTGTGAGGTAATATCTGATAAAAGAGGGCACAACTTAAATTAATAAACACTACACTGTACTACAAGTTTCATGTGTGTGAGGTTGACTATGAGATCCTAGGAATAATACTCACAGAGCTGACCCACACTCATGTCCTGATAGAGAACCTGTGTTCTAGAGAAAAACAATTCAGGCAGTATCAGTTCTTACCCATTAGCCTGTTTTTTACATTTTCAGATAAAAGTACCTGCTACAGCCCTTTGTTGCTGTAAACATTAGCACCCTTTTCCCACCTACAGACATTTGGTTGGTTGGATTGTCTTTGTTGCTGTGTTATCCTCATCTTACTTTAAAAGAGAGTGTCTACCACACTACCTGGAGCTCTCACTTATTCTACACACGCTGACCATTATTTGGAGATCATATGTCCAGCATTTTAACGATGTAATTATATTTCTTTCTGCTTTTCTATCCAAGAAAATTATTTCCTGTATTGAAGCAGTAGGATAGGAGTTGGACACAGCATAGGAATGAATGTCTCCAGCAAAAGCCAGCACATATCCTTAGGAAAGGAATTTAATTTTTATTGGAAGGAAATAAAAGGAAATAACCAAGAGTGTTGTAGTATGCCCCTGTCCATATGTTTTATACCACAGGGAGATAAAAGAAGTGTTGTCATGCACACCAAAGTGACTGGAAGATTTACCATCTAACACAATGTATTTTTCAAGAGAGACGTATGGTGTTGAGGCTAGAAAAATTATGGTGCATTCATGTGTGACTTTGATAACAGCTCAACTACCTTGGTTCCCATAGTACATTGGAGTTCATTCTAATTACTTTGATAACATCCATATTTCTTAGTGTCATAACCTATATTTTATGTTTGTAAAATTGTTTTTATCTATTTTGTCTTCATATGGACAAACAACAACATATTAATTAAATGATAGTACATTGACTTTGAATATTCAAAGGGGATATATAATACATAAGAAATTTTCACACCTATATTTGGGATGTGTTTTCATTGTTTATTACAAAACATATAGGTCTGATGCTATATGATCAGAGAGAAAGCAAAGCAACAAATGCTATATCAGACAAAATAGCACCAGTAGTTCCAACGTAGGTCTAATGTAGGTATAGAATGTTTTCAGCATCAGACACTTACTGCTTTATATTTTCATATTTACCTGTGCTTTTTGATTTCTCTTCTGTCTGTTTTGCCCAGGTTTTATAGCTTGACTCTTTTTTTTAGCTAACTTATCCAATCTGGCTTCTCTCTTTCTCTCTTTCTCTGTCTCTATGTATGTCTCTGTCTGTCTCTGTCTCTGTCTCATTGTCTCTGTCTCCAACTCTGTCTCTGTCTCTGTCTCTCTCTCTCTCTCTCTCTCTCTCTCTCTCTCTTTCTCTTCTCTTCTCTTCTCTTCTCTTCTCTTCTCTTGTCCAGCTATCTTTCATGACCACCTGGATCCTTCTCATTCTCAGGCACATGTGGTTTTGACCTGAGTTCTCCCTCTGCAACCTCTCAAGCATCACTCTCAAATATAGGTGATGCCTTATAAAAACTCACATTTCCTTCAATGATTTTGGTTAAAGGTTTGTACCTCCGCACCTGGACTTTAGCTTTTTTTTACTTTCAACATGAACTATAATTCCTAGGCTGACCTGGAATTCAAAGGTCTTTCAGGTTGCTTATTTGTCAGACTCTGCTGAATAAAATTGAAGTGTTAGGTTTCAGATTATCAGATCCCTCTAGCTCTATGAAAACGGGTATTCTGTATACATCATAAAGATGTATGACTGTGGCAAGTAATGCAATCCTGAAGTTTTTTTCATATGTAAAATACATACATTAGAGATCCACTAAGGAATTTGAATGATTCTTAGAGGAGCAACTAGTTAGTTCCATATCTTTGTATTTTTCATATATGTAATTAAAAATGCAAACGGTGTTTGTTGCATTATTTTCTTGATTATTCCAATTTTTGACAAATAAAATTATGTATCAGTACATCTAAGATTGTGATTCCAACTAGAGCAACCACATAGTAGAAAAGAGGCTTTATTCCTGAACACTTTGCTTTTATACTGCATGGGGGTGACATTCATGAACACACACACACACACACACACACACAGACACACACACACAAACCTTGAATAAGAAATAATTATTTTAAAACAGGACTATTGAAGGCACACATGCTAGCATTTGACATGTGGAGTAAGGAGACCGAGTAGTTCACATTTATCCTCTGTCAACCCTGTCTTTACAAGGTCAGACAATGAGAAAAGAATTAACATATTAACTAGATAACATGAGATATTTAACCTCATTAGGCCTTGTAAAAACATGAGATTTACTTAAAATATTTTTTAATTTGTCATTCTTATCATGTAAAATATGTGTTCTCATTGTATAATTGGATGTTAACCTTAATCCCTATTGACAAAAGTAGATAATATATTAAAATATAAAATTAATGAAGTACAAAAATAAACACAGTGTCCAGTGATTATCAAAATGAACATGTGGGTGTCAGCTTCATGTCCTTGAGCCTGAAGTTCTCCCGACTATGTGCTGTGCATCTTTGCATCATGTCAATGATTTATATTCTATATGTCATTATCTATAGCTTAACATCTACTGTATCACTAGCTTTAATTTTCTTTCTTCTATGGTCTAATTGTCTATTTGCCTTCATAACTTTCTAGACTCTATCATCCGACTACATGTAATCTTCCTCTATTTTTATCAACTATGTGTATATTAATCATACATATACCTATAAATTAGCTATATAATATCTGCAATTTTCTTTGAACCATCTGTCTCTTCCACAACTAACATAAATTTATCTTTCAGCATTTATTATCTGTCTACAAGCTATTGCCTACCTATCCAGTGATTACTTTTTTTGTTTTTGTGTGTGTGTATTTTGTGACAGGGTTTTTCTCTGTAACATTGGTTGTCCTGGACACACTCTGTAGACATAGGTGGCCTCAAATTCCCTCATCTGCCTGGGTATACTTCCTATATATCATATATAACCTGATATTCTGAGCCCACCTATGCTTTGGCTCTTTCTGATCTATTATTTCATGGATAATCAAAATTTTGCTACTTCCAAATATACATTCCATCTAGTATATTCCATTTACCTGCTGTTTATGTTGTACAGAGGCTGTATTTGTCATCCATCTCTTTCTTGCCTACCATCTATTTAGCTTGTGTCTAACTTCCAATATTCTCAAGTTTTTCATCTACTCATAATCTGTTTATACTGAATGTATGTATCATGTAAACTGCAGCAGTCTTATTTCAATCTACCTTCACATACTTTGCACATATCCTATGATTGGACATGCATCTCGAATCTAGTTACCATTTTTCTATCTCACTGCTATTAAATCTATACTGTAGCTATTCAGATTCTATCTCGCATTGAAGAATCATTTATTATATAGCTATTCTGTAGCCTTGGACCATCTATCAGAATCATCTATTCATCTTCTTTCCTCTATATACTTCATGTCTATATATATCATATTTCCTCTACCCATAATGTATCCTTATAATATCTCTGAATATTTTATCCTGTTCTATCCAATATCTCATTATCTGTATATTCATTCATCTAACCACCCCATGCCTGTCTTCCATCTATCCTTTAAGGTATCCTGTAGTTGACAACCATTCAGGTATCAGTTATCATTAGCTACCATTTATCTTGAATCCACCTGTCTCTTATGTATCTAACTTCCATCCAATTATCATCTTTCCTTTACATATCATTTGATTATCTTTTATCTATCTCCCTTGTATCCCACCATTATATGGTGTGCCTGCTAACCATTCATGCATTAGTATCACATCACTGACTTCATTTTCTCTTCTACTGCACATCTAATTTGTATCTATTACATATGTTTCTTTCTATTTTTATCATAATTTACTTGCTGAGTGATTTTCTATCAACCATATACAGATTCTATCATCTAGCTTGTCTGTGTTTGTCTTCAATTCTCTACCCTTTACACTTGTTACCCTGTGTCTGTCATCCATCCATTTATCTATCATTTACCTATCCTGTGCCTCTTTTCCATCTATTTATACTTTCTTTTATGTCAAACTCTTCTGTGTGGAATAAAAGGAAAAAACAGGCAAAAGAAGTAGAAAATAATAGAAGAAAGTGACTAAAATAAGAAATAGATGAAGAAGACAATTGTTGAATGAAACAAGAAAATGAAGATGAGAGTGGAAATGAAATTCATGGAAAGAAGAAAAGAAGAAAAAGTGAAAAAACATGAAAAGAACAACAAAAAAACCCCAAAATTTAAAAGGAAGAGAAAAAAGTGAAAAGTTCTAAAAAGGAAAATAATAACCAGTAATTCTTGACAAATGTCAGAACAAGAAATGAGGAAAAAAGAGAAAAAAGGATGAAAAAAAGAGAAGAAAGGTACAAAACAATTTGGATAAGTAGGCGAGAAAGAGAAAAAAAGAGTTGAATAAAAGGAGGAACAGAAATAACGTGAAAATAAATATAAATAAAGGGGATTAAAAGTTATAGATGTGGATTAAAAAGAAGCAGATAAAGATAAAAATTAAAGAAAAGAAGCAGGAAAATTAGAAAAAAGTTCTAAAAGAATGAAAAAGGGAAAAAGGAATGAGGCAGTTAAATATTTAGAAAGAGGGGAACTTGAGAATGCAAATTGGGGTAAAGGGAAAAAAGGAGATGAAAATCAAGCAGAAGGAACAGAAAAAAAATAGAACAATGTTGCAGAAAATGAGAAAAAGAGGAAGAAAATGCTAATGAAACAAGATAAAGAAGGAGAAAACGATGAAAATTACAAAGAGAAAATTAAGAATAGAAGTAGATGAAGAAGACAAGGTGGAGAAAGGAATGAAATAGAAGAAAAAGGAGAAAATAAAAAAGAATAGAGAAAATTGAAAAGAGGCAGAAGGGAAAGAGGAGTATGAGAAAAAAGTCAAATTAGGAAACCAAAGAAGAAACGAAAAAAGATTTTGAAAAAAACAGATGAAAAAGAGGAACCTAAAAAAATGAATGAAAATTTTAGGAAAAGAGAAAATTGAATGAAAATGTGGTAATATGAAGAAAAGGATAAATAATGAAGAACATGGGAATGATTTAAACCGATGCTACAGGAAAAACAAAAAAAGAAAAATGTTGAAGAAAATGATAATAATGGCTAAGAAAACAAAAAAAAAATATTCCAGAAAATAATGACAATGACGAAGAAAATGGGAAACAAAATAGGAAGAGAAAGGTGAAAAAATGTAAAATGAGTAAGAAAAAGAGGAAAATGAACATGAAGAAGTCAAGGGGCAATTTGTTAAAAATGAGAAGTTAAAAAAAAAAGAAATTCAAATAAGGATGAATAAAAGAAAAAATGGGTAGTTTAAATTTATAATAGGGTGAAGTTGAGCAAAAACGATGAAAAATTAGAAGAAAAGGATAAAAAGGAAATATTAAGTGAAGAAAATATTAAATAAGAATAAAGTCACAGATGAAAATGAAAGGCAAGCAAAAAAGGAAAATGAAAAAATAAAAAGGAAGGGAAAATATAAAAATAGAAAAAAACGATAAATAATATTAAAAAGAAATAGGGACAAAAATTAGATTAGAGGTTAAGATAAAAGTAAAAAATATATAAAGGCATGAAAAAACAAGACAAAGAATAGAATATTATGGAGAATGAGGAGACAAATATAGAAGAAAGAACAAAGGATAAAAAAGTAAAAATTAAGATAAAAATTAGTTGAATAAATTATAGATTAAGAAGAAAAGAGGAAAAATAAGAAATGAATGAAAAAGAAGAAAAACATTGAAAAGGATGAAAAATAGAAATGAAAAACAAAAATAGAATTAAGAAAAAAATAAAAATAAAAATTGAGGAAAAGGAGGAATAATATAGAAAAAATAGTCTCAAAATAAAAGAAAGAGAAGGATAAAAAAGAATAAATAGGATAAGAAAATTGTGATCAAGACTTAGATCAACCAGCTAAAATGAGAAAAAATTTGAGTAAAAGGATGAAAAGAGAAGAAAAATAAAAACACAAGGAGTTGGAGAGGAGAAGAAAAAGGAATAAAAGCTGAAAACCATGTGAAACAAAAAGTAAGGGAAATATAAAGAAAAAGAAAACCACCTAAAGAAAAAGTTGCAGGAAAAAAATGGAAAAGAACAGGAAGTAAAAAATGAAAAGATTAAGAAGAAAATAAGAAGGAAATTGAAAACAAGATGACTTCAAGGAAAAAGAAGTGGGAGTTAAAATTTTAGAAAAAGGGGAATTGGAACCCAACATTGAAAACATTTGAAGAAAAGGATGAAAAATTTTTCTAAAAGGGAACAAAAGAAAAGGTGTAGATGAAAAGTTGAGGATCCTGGCCACACATATTAATGCTTCATCCGGTAAGGAGGGTTAAGTCAAGAGGCAGAGAGCCTGAGTGGAGGTTAATCAGTGGAGGGTACAAAGAGCACAGACTGGAATCAACAGTGCTAGAATCCCAACAGTTAGTGGGAGTGAGGGGCTAACTGGGGTGCCTCAGTGGCTCAGGAACAAGGCTTCAGATAGTGTTTATAAAACGAACAGTTTGGACCCTTTCTTGTTTTGTAAAGAGGACAGCAATACAGTGCCACTCACCATTTACACTGCTGCAAATAAATCGTGTATGGCTGTTTATAAGTCTGATAAAAATTTTTAAGGTAATCAAAAGTCCAACTGCATGCATTGAAATATCAGAAACTTATGCAATCCTTATGGTAACATTGGATATTCCTGAATTGCTACCTCTATTCACTGAATCTCAGAATTCTGAATGGTCATTCTGCATATTGAAACCTTTGTATTTCTTCATGATAACTATGAAATAACTATATAGTATATGGAACAATAAGTTTTCTGAGGAGAACCTATCTTTTGTATATTGCTTATATTTTATCTCATAATCTGATTAAGATTTCTTTGAACTAATACAAGATACCAAGGACAAGAAACATGTTAAGATTCTAGAAATCACTGTGGAGCATGGGGAAGAATAACAAGAGTCAACAGAAACAACCCAATCTATCATACACACACACACACACACACACACACACACACACACACACACACACACACACATGTATACCCAGCTGCAGTGGTGGGACCCATAGTGCCCATATATCAGTCAGCCTCTGGAGTAACTGGGTAAATCTCAAAATCTTCCAAATACATATTTGTTACCTCTGACAATGGAAGGCTATAAGTCCCTCTTTTGGCTCAATTCACTTCACAGAATGCATGATAATTATTTCTCAAAAACAGGCATCACACTTTCTAATGCACTAGCTTTTCATACACACAAAAAATCTATGGAACCCTTAAAAATAGACAGGTTGGATGTACCCTGTGGAAAATTATACCCATTTAGTTATGATCCTATTAAGTAGACAAGGATGTGTTTTTTAGTTTTCTTTTTGTCTTACATTGATTTTTCGAGTACCAAGAATTTCACTGAACTCTTTAGGAGTAAACTTTTATGGATAACTAAACTCTCAAATGTAGATACAAATATAAACTTGTAAAACAATCAGTAGCATGTCTTCAATTGGCCTGTGTACAGGAGCTGAGGAGAGCGCAGCCAGATCTCAACTTCTGGATATCTCGTGTTCCCTGTGTGCTTGTGGAGCATTCTTTTCCATGTTAACTTCTATTCAGTGTATTAAAGAAAGGCATGACCTAATAGCAATTCATTTTGTTTCCCTACAAATGCAGCACAGGAGCTTTTTGCCACTCCTGCATCTGCCTTTGAGGGAAAGGATTGTTCAACGCGGCAACTAACGAATAGAAATAGAAGCCTATGATTTGAAAATAACCAGATTCTTTCCTGATACAAATGCTGAATAAGAGGTATGGAAAGTTGATTTTAAGTTTAAAACAGAAAGGATATTTCATTAATATAGTAAATTTCATTGACTTCGTTTATTCACCTCAAACTTCCACATCAGCTGCAATTCAATTGCTCCAGAGAATTAAACATATCTATCCTAGGTAGACTCTGACACAGGATTAATGATTGTGCAGATATTTTGGATGTTCGGAAGTCTGTGACTCAGAGGAATATCTTTGACTGGTGTGCTACAAAACCAGTCCGTAGGCCCCATAGCCCCATATGGACTGAGAATCCAGCCTTTCATTACTTTGGGATTAATTTTTATATAAAGGTCATTTTTGGGGGTGAGCATTAAGACAGGTTGTTTTATATGTTCCCCAACCTTACAGTAGGAACCTATGATCAGGATCCCCAACTAAATTATCTCGGCTTCTGTTAAACTGCCTACTTTTGCAAAACTCAACTATAGCTAACTAATTAACTTTGCTCTCCTAGGGCCTGTAGGGTGTGTTTTTGTTTATTTGTTTATGTATTTTTTTGTTTTCTGTGTGTAAAAGCTCCTTACTCTCAGTTCTTTGGCCTACACTTAAGTTAAAGTTAAAACCTTTTAATTTTCTATAAAAGTGATACTTTGATGTTTATTTTTGACAAGTCAATAATTGCAGGAGAGAGAACAAGAAAGATGTGTGTTTGAGTTGTCCCAGAATGTTGAGATGCTTCACAGACTACCATATGATCCTCCACAATTTAGACAAGGACAAGAGAATCAGGAAGATCAGGAAGAGCAGACACAGAAAAATCCGGAGTTTATATTGTCAATAAGTTCATGTATGATACACCTGTAATTTTTTACACTAATCGTGTTGGTTTTGTACACATGGTGAATGTTATTAATGATTCGTGCCACACACACTCAGCTAGAGTCTGTGTGACATGCATCCTTATTGGCTCAGAGGATGCACCGACATCAATCAGGTAATGGGCAACTAGATTCGCAAGGGTTCATGGCAGAAGCCCAGGTATTTGTTGAGACAAGAATCCCGAGTCCAGGGTGTACAGTGAGAATTACTATTCTGAGAATCCACATCAGACTTATAGGAAAGAGATAGATGGACTGTAGAGTAGGGTGGAGGCCACTGCTTTTAAACATGTTCCTTCCTGTATAATACATATGTCAGCATCTATTGATGAAATGAAAGATATCGCACAATGCATTCTTTGACAAGATATTATCAAATGTAGAGATTTCACATCTAAACCTTGAAGTCATTGGTTTTATTCCTCAAATTTAGACTCTTTGCACAGGGTTCTATTAGGGAAATGATTATTTACTATAACTCACTCCCTGGTTTCATGTCCATTATGCAACATATCTGGCTAGATGCATTGGACATGAAACAAGGGAAGTAGATATGAGCTGTTGTTTTCAAGCTGTGAGCACACAGTTAACATATAAACCTGTATCAGCTTTTACATGTAACATGGAGAATTCTACATGAACCATCATTTTTTAACCTGTACAACTTCCCCAGATTTCTTACAGACTTTGGGAGGGTCCTGTTGATTGTATTACTCGACTTTTGCCTCACCCATCAGCAAGGTCGCATCACAAAATGACAGTGCCATATCAGCCATTGACAGTGCCTCATCACCCATTGGCAACAGTAGGTTACCCACCAGCGACAGCACAGTACTCATCCACAAGACCACAGGATTCACCAATATGGTCACATGTAGGTGCATTTCAATCTCCTAAAATTTGTAAATCAAAAATACCTGTCCTGCAGGACTTAAGAAATTTCTTCACCTTGGGAAAAAAGTCATGGTCCACATTTCATAGCACCACGGTTTAGAAGAGGTCAACTACTGGCTATACAAACATTAATATAATAGAATTAACTTGCTTCTACATTTTTCTCTTGGATCTGGTAGACTTCTTCATAAGATAAACACCCTTACAACAAGCTATGCATTTGAAATGCTGGGAAAAATCTTTATCAATTTGAAAGAAGTTACACATCTGATGTTAAAACTCACTACTGTAGAAAAAGAATGGGTTTTACTGCAGTAGTAACAACTACAAATATCCTTGTACAATTGAACTCCATAATTGTTTCTTAAAAAGAGTATGACTTTCAATCATCCCCAACCACAACTCCCTTTAGGGCCAAGCTCAACAATGAGTCCAGATTCCGTACTGAGATTATACATTTGGAATACTGCAATATAATCTGTAGCCCACTTTGAGTATGTCTTTTCACAATGAAATAAGCCCTATTGTTTCCTTTTCTGACTGAGTTTGCTTCGAATATATCTATAAACTTGACTTACATTGGACAGGGCAGAGGGGTTTTGTGGGCAATATTTAAGGCCATACCTGCAGAATGAAACCCAAACCGAATAAAAATAATGAAGCTGAGTTAGCCATTCATGTCTAGTTACAGCTACCCCTATAAGGAACAGAAACATTGAATCAGGCAAAGAAGCAACACATCAAACATATTTTCAGTTAAAAGTTTTAGAAATTAAAGACAGCTAAAAAAGTAATATTTTTATATAAAAGTCTTAACCTTGACAACCATCATTGTGACCAGGAAATCAGTCCCTATATCTCATGCTGATATAAAAATGGATTAGTGATCTGAATGACTCATTAGCTAAATAGTCTCCTATAGTAGCCATTTCTGTGCCCATTACCATGACAATGAGGACAATGGATTTGACTCTATGTGTCAGAATTTTCACAAATTGATCTGGTAGCCCAGAAAATTAGCATTGGCTTTCAGATAATTATTGAGAAAGTGAGTAGGAAGAGCAAGAGATTCAACCTGAACCCATATGATTCTGAAATGGCTCATTCCTTTATACTCAGTCAGATGTGTGCTGAAGCCCAACTCCTCCTGAATTTATTTATTTGTTCACTCAGTTTGATTACATTAACTGTGTCCTCTATCACTGCAAAAATGTGGAAAAAGTTCTACAATAGAAATCTATAACAATGCCCTTTTGCTTGTCTTTCTCGACATCCAAGTGAGAAATGAATCATATACATCCACTGTGTATACAAAGGTTTGACATAAATCCAATGGGAAAGATGAGATTTTAGGTAGGCCTGACTTCTCAAAAGTTGAAGAGTGGAGGTAAAGAAAGATATGCTGCATAGTTAAAGACAGTTTTGGATTCTCAGGATTATCATTAATCCAAAAGTCATCTGAAAAGAGGAAACCTTCAGTTATCTTGCTGTCCTAGTTTTTTCATTTCTTCCCTTTCTCTGTCTCTGTGTTTCTTTCTCTATCTGTCTCTCAATGCATCTCTCTCTCTCTCTCTCTCTCTCTCTCTCTCTCTCTCTCTCTCTCTCTCTTCTATCTCGTTCTCTCTGACTCTCTATGCTAGTACCTTGAAAACAATAATGTGATAATGCTTGCAAGTGGCTCACTGGTTTAAAAAATATGGAAACTCCTAGCAACACAAATTATTTCAGTTTAACACACTTCCTCCTTCTTTGATCATTTCAGCATGCCTTTTATGGTTACCTGCGCGAAAACAAGCAACACCCTTGGCAGCCTGTTCAAGAAAATCCTGCAAGTTTTCTGATTTCACAGAGCATCATACATCTTCAACCCTAAGCAGAAGATGGACCTCAATGGTCTAAGTGGAAAAAGGACATAAAGTGTCCCCTTATGGGAGAGGAAGGGTAGGTTATTTTTTCTCAATATTTAGTTTTTAGTTAATTTTTAAGCATATTTAAGCCATTCAAAATGTGCGGCAAAGGCGAACTGTTACATCCACAATAGTGTGAGATAACCACTATTCCTTTCTATTTATTTGCCCCACACTACTTCAATATTTATAATATACCTGTGAATATGCTAAGACAAACTGCCATCATTCGGTAGAATTGTTGTGTGCTATTTTTTTAAGACGAAATAAGAAAAGCCAGAGAGGTTTGCATTGCAGAAAATATTAATCCGTCATGGGCTTTCTCCTAAATGTCAGGAGTTAATTTTTATTTAATCATGTATTTCTCTGTGATCCTTTGCCATTTTGTAACCTATGTTTCAGGCATCCAATGTGTGTAGTAATATCAGATAAAAGAGGCCATAACTTAATTTAATAAACACTGTACTGTTCTATAAGTTTCATGTGTGTGAGGTTGACTATGAGATCCTAGGAATATTATTCACAGGGCAGACCAACCCTTATGTCCTAATGAAGAAACTATGTTCTAGAGAGAAACAATCATGCAGTATCAGTTCTTTCCCATTAGCCTGTTTAGTACACTTTCAGAGTACAGTGCCTGCTAAAGCCCTTTCTTACTGTGAATATTAGCTCTTGTTTCCCACCTACAGACATTTGGTTTCTTGGATTGTCTTTGTTGCTGTGTTATCCTCATCTTAATTTAAAAGACAGAATCTAACAAACTACCTTTAGCTTTCAAGTAGGCTATACAGGCTGACCAGTATTTTGGGGACCATATGCCCAACATTTTAAAAAGATAAATATATTTTTTGTTCGGTTTCTACCAAGAATAATATTTCCTCTGCAGATGATATGATAGTATACATAAGTAACCACAAAAATTCCACAAGAGAACTGCAACAGCTGACAAATACCTTCAGAAAATTGGCTGGATACCAAATCACCTCAAAAAATTCAATAGTGTCCTTATGTATAAATTGACAATCATGCAGAGGAAAAAATTAGAAAAACTACACACTTCATGTTAGCCACAAGAATAAAAGATATCTAGGAGTTACTCTAACCAAGCAAGTGAAGGACTTTTTTGAAAACATTTTCAAAATTCTGAAGAAGGATATTGAAGATGACATGAGAAAAGACAATATTGTCCCTTATTCGGGGTCTGGGAAATTTAACAAGTAAAAATATCCATCATACCACAATAAATTTACGGATTCAAGGAACTTCCTATCAAAATGCCTACATTATTCTCTTAAGCTGATAGTCTTAATAATGTTCTTTCTAATTTAGTATAAAATGCATTTGGTACTAAGAATCCTCATAAATATTTAATCCCACAGGAAGATAATGGTTAAGCATCTCTAAGTCTGTGTGTGTATAATATTCTATTAAAAATATGCAAGCATAGTCCTTTCTGTATGGAAATGAGCAGGTACAGAATTTAAAGCGAACATGTCTGGACGTTGCGGTTTATTTCATTTTTCACCTCCATGAGTCAAAGAGAGATGTAACTTCTGAGCTCTCCTTGGTGGGTGAATTGAAATTGGCTTCATGCTGAAAAGGTAAACAATTTCAAACAAATTCTACCACACCACGTCTCACTGGGTTATAATAAAGTGCTCTCAGCTTGAAGACACTATATTGACATTGTTTCTGGAGTGGGGAAACACATGAGCAGGAACTGAGCCACCTGCTTTCTTTCTTGTAACTATTGGCTGCTGTGTTGAGGGTGGAGAAGGAAGTCTAGGGCCTAGGGCTTTTTTTTCATGGTCTCTAGTTTAAAGAGATTTGCAGCTGTTCAGGAGAGTGAAAGAGAGCATGAGAGTTTTCGGCAAATGCTCAGGTAGCAAATGTCATTGTCCCTTTTTTTAAGGCTTCATTTCTGATTTACTAATGTAAATAATTTTTATTCCTTCAAAATCATTTTATGTGGTTGAAGACCAGATAGTAAAATTCTACAAATAGCTGAGTTGTTTAGGGGTTAAGATGATTTTAAATCTAGATAGATATATGTAGATAGAGATGAGATATGATAGACAATAGATTTTAATTCAATATTTTACACTCAAGAAGACAGAAAAAAGTTTTGTCAAGGTTCTCATGTACCAATATATATAATATTTTGAATGTGACCTTTATAAATTTCATGACTCTTTCTTGGTTCTTCTTGATGTATGTAGTTTATTGGATATATTTGTTATAATGTAATTGTATGTAAAAAATACATGTACTAAAATTTTAATTTAAGATACTGTTTTTACATTTGATTAACTCACTCAAAGGCATCTTCACAATTCTTAATTTTCTTAATATGTTATCACTATTATGAAAATCTATGTCATGCATCTTTTAGTGTAGCTTCTTTTAATATCTTTGTATCATTTTTTGTTTTTTGCCTAAGAATACAGGGGAACAAGGAGATGCATCAGCAAAATTGCATGATATTAAATCAACAGCAATGTCATTAATTCACCCCCTAAGTTTTAAATATAATACTGTCATCAAGTTAAATTATAAAAAACATTATTAGAGAAAAAAATCTTACTTCTTAGATTTGCTGGTGTGGTTCAGTTGTAGAGAGTTGTGTCTCTGGACACAATTCAAAGCATCACAAAACTTAAAATACTATTATAATTATTTTCCATTACTCCACTTCTTACTCCATATTCTAGCTTTATGGAAAGCACACATTGAGTTGTTGAATCATTTTCTACACCTTTATGTAGATTAAACTTTGCTCCTTTTTGCATAGATAGCCTAACTGTGGCTGAGGTCCTCATTGTTAGTTTAGTTTTCAGTCTTTATCTTGGAAGATGCTATACATATTTTCATTCTTCTTCACTATTGCTTTCATTCCAATGAGTAAATTTTTTGTCTTCTTCATATTTTCTCTCATGAAAGTAAATGATTCATATGCTGTCCTAAAAATATCAGTTGTTTGCCCAAGTGTAAGTTTGCTTGTAGTAAAAAAGGATTTTGCCCCTAATTTTCTGTGTTTTCCCTAAAGTTAAAAGATGTATCTGAGGTGTAAAATAGTTGGATAGGTTTTCAAAAGGCCTTGCCTTGAATGCCAGCAACACTACTCCTAAAATAAGAAAGAAAGAGCAAAGAAAGTGGACAAATAATAGGTCCATTAAGTTATTTCTGAGACAAAGCCACGCTATTTACACTTGTCCATCTGGACTTCATCTTGCTGTGTAAATCAAGCTTGTCTTGAACTCACAGTTAATCCTTCCTCCACCTTCAAAATGCTAGAAATAGGGCATCATTCCAAAAAGGGAAAAGGTCTTTCTTTACTGTAGTGCAAAAGATAACAGTCTGCAGCAGGCACATGACATAAAAGAACATATTGTTACTGCACACTACAAGGTTTCAATTCTATGTCAAATTTTTCTTATTTCTGGGAGTCCAAGGCATACATGTGTTACTCATATATAGATATACATGTAATATCTAGAGACATGAAGAGTAAATATTTTTAAAAATACTACTTCCCCTTAATTATGTCTAAAGCTTTGATTAGAGTTTGTTCTCTCACGTCGAACTCAAGTCTTTTGCACTTTAAATGTATTTGTGCCATGACCTACTCCATCTAGTTCTATATATGAGAGCTTTGAGAGTTCTGTAGGTTCAATTTTTTTTCTTTACTTTTATTTTTTATTTTTTATTAATTTATTCTTGTTACATCTCAATGTTTATCCCATCCCTTGTATTTTCCCATTCCTCCCTCCCCCACCCCCATTTTCCCAGTATTCCCCTCCCCTATGACTGTTCCTGATGGGGATTTCCTCCCTCTGTATATGCACATAGGGTATTAAGTCTCTTCTTGGCAACCTGCTGTCCTTCCTCTGAGTGCCACCAGGTCTCCCCCTCCAGGGGACATGGTCAAATGTGAGGCACCAGAGTACTTGAGAAAGTCATATCACACTCTCCCCTCAACTGTGGAGAATGTTCTGACAATTGGATAGATCTGGGAAGGGGTTTAAAGTTTACCGCCTGTATTGTCCTTGGCTGGTGCCTTAGTTTGAGCGGGACCCCGGGCCTAAATCTGCCTATTATAATGTTCTATTTGTAGGTTTCTAGGACCCTCTGGATACTTTTATTTTGCTATTCTCCCATGTGTCTCTCATTTAGTGTCCCAATAGGATGTCCTCCCCTCTGTCCCACATTCCTAGTAAGTGAAGGCTTTCGTGGGACATGCCCCTTGGGCTAGTATGCAGATATAAGTGAGTATATACCTTTTGATTCTTGCTTCTGGGTTAACTCAATCATTATGATCATTTCTAGCTCAATCCATTTATCCACAAATTTCGTGAATTCCTTGTTTTTAATAGCTGAGTAGTATTCCATAGTGTATATGTACCACAGTTTCTTTATCCACTCTTCTATTGAGGGACACTTAGGCTGTTTCCATGTTCTGGCTATTATGAATAAGGCTGCTATGAACATGGTTGAACAGATTTTCTTGTTGTGTTCTGGAGCATCTTCTGGGTATATTCCAAGGAGTGGAATAGCTGGGTCTTGAGGAAGCCCTATTCCCATTTTTCTGAGATAGCACCAGATAGATTTCCAAAGTGGCTGTACTAGTTTGCATTCCCACCAGCAATGAAGGAATGTTCCTCTCTCCCCACATCCTCGCCAGCATGTGGTGTCGCTTGAATTTTTGATCTTAGCCATTTTGACGGGTGTAAGATGGAATCTCAGGGTTGTTTTAATTAACATTTCCCTGATGACTAAGGAGGTTGAGCATTTCTATAAGTGTTTCTCAGCCATTTGATATTCCTCTGTTGAGAATTCTCTGTTTAGTCCCAAGCCCCATTTCTCAATTGGGTTATTTGGTTTGGTGGTGTTTAATTTCTTGAGTTCTTTATATATTTTAGATATTAAACCTTTGTCAGATGTAGGGTTGGTGAATATTTTTTTCCCAGTCTATAGGCTGTCGCTTTGTTCCCTTGACAGTGTCTCCTGCCTTACAGAAGCTTCTCAGCCTCATGAGGTCCCATTTATTAATGGTTGACATTAAGGCCTGGGCCGTTGATGTTCTGTTCAGGAAGTTGTCTCCTGTGCCAATATGTTCCAGGGTCTTCTCCACTTTTTCCTCTAAGTTACTTAGTGTCTCTGGTTTTATGTTGAGGTCTTTAATCCACTTGGATTTGAGTTTTGTGCAAGGTGACAAATATGGGTCCAGTTTCATTTTTTTACACATAGACCTCCAGTTAGACCAGCACAATTTGTTGAAGATGCTATCATTTTCCATTGAATGGATTTGGCTTCTTTGTCAAAAATCAATTGACCATATGTGTGTGGATTCATATCTGGCTCTTTGATTCGATTCCACTGATCAATCAGCCTGTTGCTGTTGCAGTACCATGCTGTTTTAATTACTCTTTCTTTATAGTACAGTTTGAGATCAGGTATGGAGATTCCTCCCGAGCACCTTTTATTGTACAAGATTGTTTTAGCTATTCTGGGTTTTTTGTTTTTCCATATGAAATTCAAAAATGAACTTTCAATGTCTTTAAAAAATTGTGTAGGTATTTTGATAGGGATTGCATTGAATCATTTAATCTGTAGATTGCTTTTGGTAGGATGGCCATTTTTACTATGTTAATTCTCCTGATCCATGAGCAAGGAAGATCATTCCATCTTCTCAGTTCATCTTCAATCTCTTTCTTCATAGTTTTGAAATTTTTTTCAAACAAGTCCTTCACTTGCTTAGTTAGGGTAACTCCTGGATATTTTATATTGCTTGTGGCTAACGGGAAGGCGGTGGTTTTTCTAATTTCTTCCTCTGCAAGCTTGTCATTTGTGTATTGGAAGGATACAGACTTTTTTCATGTAATTTTGTATCCAGCCAATTTGCTGAAAGTGTTTATCAGCTTTAGGAGTTCTCTGGTGGAATATTGAGGGTCACTTATGTACACTATCATATCATCTGCAAATAGGGATAATTTGACTTCCTTCTTTTCCCATTTGGATACCCTTGATCTCCTCAAGTTGTCTTATTCCTCTCGCTAGAACTTCGAGTACTATATTTAAGAGATATGGAGAGAGTGGGCAGCCTTTTCTTGTTCCCGATTTCAGAGGAATATCTTTGAGTATCTCACCATTTACTTAGATTTTGACTATTGGCTTGCTGTATATAGACTTTATTATGTTGAGGAAAGTGCCTTGTATTCCTGATCTCTCTAAAACTTTAAACATGAATGGGTGATGAATTTTATCAAATGCTTTCTCTGCATCCAAAGAGATGATCATGTGGTTTTTTTTATTTTCAGTTTGTTTATATGGTGGATTATATTGGTGGATTTCTGTATATTAACCAATCCCTGCATGCCTGGAATGAAGCCTACTTGGTCATGAGGAATGATATCTTTGATGTGTTCCTGTGTTGGATTTGCAAGTATTTTATTTAGTATTTTTGCATCGATGTTCATAAGAGAAATTGGTCTGCAATTCTCTTTCTTTGTTGAGTCTTTGTGAGGTTTAGGTATTAATGAGACTATGGCCTCATAGAATGAATTTGGTAATTTTTCATCCATATCTATCTTTTGGAGTAGCTTGAAGATTATCGGTATTAGCTCGCCCATGAAGGTCTGGTAGAATTCTTCACTGAAACCATCTGGCCCTGGGCTTTTTTTGGTTGGGAGACCATCGATGTTTGCTTCTATGTCTGTAGGGAAAATGGGCCTATTTATCTTGTTTATCTGTTCTTCACTCAACTTTAGCAAGTGAAATTGATCAAGAAAATCGCACATTTCCTTTAGATTTTCAAATTTTGTGGTGTATATGCCTTCAAAGTAGGATCTTTAAGGATTCTTTGAATTTCTTCAGGGTCTGTTGTTATGTCTCCCTTTTCATTTCTGATTTTATTGATTTCAATACTGTCTCTCTGCCTTTGAGTTGGTTTGCTAATGGTCTGTCTATATTGTTGATTTACTCAAAGAACCAGATTTTGGTTTTGTTGATTCTTTGGATTGTTTTCTTAGTTTCTAATTTGTTAATTTCAGCCCTGAGTTTGATTATTTCCAAGCGTCTACTCCTCTTGGGTGTTTCTGCTTCTTTTTTTTCTAGGGCTTCCAGTTGAGTCATTCATTAGGATGCTTATGTGTGATGTTTCCAATTTCTTTTTAAAGGCACTTAGTGCTATGAATTTTCCTCTTAGCACTGCTTTCAATGTATCCCACAAATTTGGGTATGTTGTTTCTTCATTTTCATTGAATTTCAGAAACTCCTTGATTTCTTTCTTTATTTCTTCCCTGACCTAGGTGTCATTTAGCAGAGAGTTGTTTAGTTTCCACATACGTGTAGGCTTTTTGTTATTTTTGTTGTTGTTGAATTGCAGCCTAAGAGCATGGTGATCTGATAGGATACAAGGTATTATTTCAATCCTCTTGTATCTATTGAGGCTTGCTTTGTGATCTACGATGTGATCAATTTTGCAGAAAGTTCCATGGGGTGCAGAGAAGAAGGTATATTCTTTCTTGTTTGGGTGAAAGATTCTATAGATATCTGTTAGATCCATTTGACCCATGGCAATGCTTAATGATGTTGTTTCTCAGCTTAGTTTCTGTTTCCATGACTTACCCTTCAGTGAGAGTGGGGTGTTGAAGTCTCCCACTAATATTGAATGGGGATCAATGTGTGGTTTAAGCCTTTTTAGGAGATGTTTTCCAAATGTGGGTGCCCTTGTATTGGGAGCATAGATGTTTAGAATTGTGATGTCATCTTGGTTGCCTTTACCTTTGATGAGTATGAAGTGTCCTTCCTCATCCCTTTTGACTAATTTTGGTTGAAAGTCTATTTTGTTCGATACTAAAATGGCTACGCCTGCTTGCTTCTTGTGACCATTTGCTTGGAATATTTTTTTCCAACCTTTTACCCCGAGGTAATGCCTTTAATTATGGGTGAGATGTTTTTCATGAATGCAGAAGAATGTTGGATCTTGTTTATGCACCCATTCAGTTAGTCTGTGTCTTTTTATTGGAGAATTGAGGCCATTGGTGTTGAGAGAATTAATGACCAGTGACTTTTAAGAGTCTTAATTTTGATGTTGTTTCCAGTCGAGTGTTTGTGTAGTTGTGTTTTTGCTATGGGATAGTTATCTATTTCCTGGGTAGTTTTGGTTGTAGCTTGACCCTTTGCGATGGAGTTTTACTTCTAGTACCTTCTGTAAAGCTGGATTTGTGGATAGGTACTGTTTGAATTTGTTTTTGTCATGGAATATTTTGTTTTCTCCATCAATGGTTATTGATAGTTTTGCTGGGTAAAGTAGTCTGGCCTGGCATCTGTGGTCTCTTAGGGTTTGCAGCATCTCTGTCCAGGCCCTTCTGGCTTTTATGGTCTCTGCTGAGCAGTCAGGTGTAATCCATTAAATGTTATTTGGCCTTTTTCCCTTGCAGCTTTTAATATTTTATCTTTGTTCTGCATGTTTTGTGTTTTGATTATTATGTGGCAGGCAGTTTTTCTTTTCTGGTCAATTCTATTTGGTGTTCTGTAGGCCTCTTGTATGTTTATAGGCATCTCTTTCTTTAGACTGGGGAAATTTTCTTCTATGATTTTGTTGAGAATAGTTTCTGGGCCTTGGAGTCTGATATCCTCTCTTTCTTAAATACCTATTATCCTCAAATTTCTTCTTTTCATGGTGTCCTTAGTCTCTTGGATGTTTTGTGTCAGGAGTTTTCTACATTTGGCATTTTCTTTAATGGTTGCTTCAAGATCTGTGATTATATCTTCTAGCCCTGAGATTCGTTCTTCTTTCTCTTGGATTCTGTTAGAAAAGCTCACCTCTATGTTGCTTGCCTTCTTCTCTGAGGTGTCACATTCTCGTTTTTCTTCTGTCTGTGTATTTATCATTGAATCCATTTTCGTTTTCAGATCTTGAACTGACTTTTTGATTTCTTTCATCTGATTGTTTGTATATTCCTGAAATTTTTTCAGATCTACTCTATGTGCTTCTTTTATGTCTCTCACCTGTTTGTCTGCATCTTCCTGCATTTGATTATGAATTTTATTTGTTTCCTCTATTACCATCCTCATTACTAAGGATTTGAGGTCATTTTCTTGTCTTTCCTTTGTATTTGAGTTCTCTGGGTTGTTTTCTTTGGGAGAGCTGGCAACTGGAGATGCCATGTTGTTTTGGGTTTTTTGGCATATGCTTTTTCGCTGTCCTTTAGACATCTTGCTGTCTTTGTTTTTGTTGGGTAGCTTCCAGAGTTGGATGGAGGGACTCTGATGATAGATTCACTTGTTTTCTCAAGTTTTCCCTAGGCTGGGAGCTCTTAATGCTTCACTGGTGTGGATGTTAAGAGGTTATCCCTGTTGTTTTGGACTCCCACAGCCAGAGAATTTCAGCTCCCTTGTGTTGTGGGTCCTGCGATTGTTCTGAGTCTCTGAATGATCGTTGGGTCAGGCCAAGGTATCCACAGCCTTCTGTGTCCCCTGCCAAGTCCAACCAGGAACACTAGGACCAAACCACGGGCCGAACTCAGCTGGATTCTCAGGGCCTGAACCGTCTGCCGAGCTCAGCTATGGATTCTGGGCCCAAAAATGCACACAGGGTCCAGCCAGAATTTTTGGCTGGGACTACGCACCAAGCTCAGCTAGGGCCTTTTGGCCCATGGTGCGTGCTGTGGTCAGTTATTGATTCAGGGCCCGAACTGTCTACCAATCTCAGCCAGGAATTCTGGATTCAAACTGCACACTATGTCCAACCAGAGTCTTAGAGCTGATGGAACTGAGTGCTCTGCCCAACCTGCATAACAGCAGGAGAACTGTGGCTGCGCTGAGCCAGTGCGGGTGGTGGAACCGAGTGCTGTGTCCAGCCTGCGTCACAGCAGGAGACCTGCGGCTGCACTGAGTCAGTGCTGGTGTTGGAACTGAGTGCTCCACTCAGGCTGCGTCACAGCAAGAGAACTGCGGCTCCGCTGAGTTAGCACAGGTGGTGGAACCGAGTGCTCTGCCCAGACTGCATCACCGCAGGGGAGCTGCTGCTGAGCTGAGGTGGTGCCTAGGGTGGAACTGAGTGCTCTGCCATGCCTGTGCCACAGCAGGAGAACTGCCGCTGCTCTGAGTTAGTGCTGATGGTGGAACCAAGTGCTCTGCCCCGACTGTGTCACCGCAGGGGAGCTGCCGCTGAGCTGAGGTGGTGCCTAGGGTGGAACTGAGTACTCCACTAAGCCTGCCCCACAGCAGGGGAGCTGTGGCCGCACTGAGTTAGTGCCTCGGGCAGAATTGCTTGCTGGGCTGGGTCAGAACCCGGGATTCTGGGGCCAAACTGTCTGCCGAGTCCAGTCTGGGTCCGAAGGCACCACACGACCCAATCCTGCCCAGAGTCCCCACTCCCACAGCAGCTCCCACTAGCCACGACACCAATTGCCTCCACCAGAAGGCTATGAGCTGCAAACCTCAGCCACCACCGCTGGTGCCACTGGTGCTGCTGCCTCTGCCTCTGCTGTTCAGATCAGAGAAATTCCATGCTAATAACAAAAGTTTTTTTCGACCCCAGTTGCTCTTTATGATTATTATTTCAAACAGTATTTGAATCAAATTGGACACTAAAAAGAAAATTAGGAAGTTACAAATTGGTAAATTATTGAATTTAAAAAGCATACAGTGGTTTACTGTTTGGCACCAGAAAGGCAGCGGGGAAGCTAAGACACTTTGTGGCTGCCATGCCCACCAATCTTTGGGAAGGGATCTCCTACAAAAATGGGGTACTCTGATTAATATTCCTGTGATTACAGAGACAAAACAATGCTGAAGCTTAGGTTGATAATCGTACATGCTTCTAGAAAGGAAATTACAATGAATAATCATTAGCTACTGCAAGCTGTGTCCACTACCAAAATCAGAGAGGTATTGATGTCCAGATATATAGAGGGGCCATACGAGTCAAACAAAAACCCTTGTCCCCAAAGTGAGGTTCAAACAGCCCTTTGTGTCAAGCAGATTTTCTATTAACAAAAATATAATTGCAGGATCTTTGTCATTTAATACAAGAGCAATTAGAGTTAACATGTAGAAAAGTTTGCTAGTCCTAGAAATGATCCTGAGCTTTTGGTAAAAAAGAAGTCACGCACTTGGGGTTGATAAACGATTTGAGAGCAATAAATAGTGTAACAAAAACATAGGTCATTTACAACCTGGAATTCCTTTACCTTCTTATTAAGTAAGTCTTGGGCTTTAATAGTAATGACTTAAGATGATATTTTTTAAAACTTGATGAATAAGGTAGGGAAATTTGCGTTTTCAGTACCAAACAGAACGTACTTGTAAAAACAGAGATACCTAGAAGGAACAATCACCGAATGTTGAATAGTCCCACTATAAGCAAAATTTTGTGTAATGGCCTTTGGAAATAAATTTCAGAAAGTTTTCTCAGTCTATCATTTTTTCTTATATGGACGTTATTTTGTTGGTGGATTTTACATGATTTTTATAAATATCTTAAAAAAAACAACGAATTCTACCATGTTAGGGATTACAGATGCTGTAGAAAAATAAGAAAGAGAATTCCTTCATATTTAAGCTATAATATGTCTGTACGAGAAAATTAAAACAGAGAAGGTATAGAATAATCAATAATAAATAACCTCAAAATGAATGGGAGACATTAACTGGTTTTGCCACAAACTGGACTATCTACCTATGAGTTAGACACTTATTTAACACTACAGGGGAGTCACATTTAAGCAGCACAATATGTCAAAAATAAAAAGCAAAAATGAGCTAATTTTGGAAGAACAAAAAATTCAAATGGACTATATTGATACAACAGACCCTACCTTTGGTTCATACTGGTTATTTTGCCTCCAAATATTCTCCGACTGGCTTCTAATGCAAAGCAAGCAGGATCATGGGATATTCTTACAAAAAAAGTAAAAGTTGAAGACAAACATAGAAATCTGATTGATTGCAAAGAGCAGAAAAAAAATATGTCAACTGTCAGGACAGACTGATAAGATATAGTGCCTCTACTAATTCTGGTTATGTCTCTTTGCTAATTGTAGATTGAAGTATGTTTGGGAGACATTATGGCAAAAATTTAAAAAAGCAAACTATATAGGTTATAACAAGAACAGGTTGGATCCTCTCTTGTACTGTAAATTGGACACCAATACAGTTTCACTCACCATTTTTACTGATGCAAATATTGTGTATGGCTAGTTATAAATCTGATAATATTTCTAGCTAGTCAAAAGCCCATTTGCTATACTGAAAATCAGAAAACTTTTGCAATCCTTAGGTAACTTGGATTTTCCTAAATTCTAGTGTATTCACTAACTATCAGAATGCAGAATGTTGTTCTGCTTATTGAACCTTTGTATTTTCTTTGATAACTTGAAATTAATCTATTGTATATGGAAACAGCAAGTCTTCCGAGGAGAAACTATCCCTTGTTATTGCTCATATTTGATTCCATAAAGGTTTACCAGGTCCATTGCCACTAGCAAATGAAGAAATGACCAATTACTAATAGAAAATATGCTCAAAGCTTTTTCATGGAAAACATCATGTTATGGCAAGGTTTGAAGAACGTTCCCTATTTTGTGGCAACATGACAGAAAAATAATGAATAGGTGTCCTACATGTGTTATTTAAAGACATCACTTTAAATGCTGGAGTTAACTCTGGGAGTATGATAAAAAAAGATTATGTGTATTTTTGCAAATTTGAAAATTAAAAATGTCCATCATCATAGATACCTATGAGGTTTAATTGCCAGCTGCCTAAGTTATGAAATGATGATTGTTGTAATATTCATTTTTGGAAATAAGGGCAATTATGTAATACCTGCCAGATTAAGACTGACAATACCCCTGCATATGTTTCTCACAAGAAAAGAATTTTTACTCTATATGGTTAAACATTTCTGCTTACCATGTGACACAGCAGGGCTGGCAGTTGTTTAAAAACTAATTGTACCTAAAAATAAATGCTTTAAAAGAAGAGAATGTTAAGATTACCAGGGGCCGATTAAATATGATTTTTGACGTTATATTCTTATGTTGTGATGAGTTGACAACAGTAGGAGAGACTTTGGCTTACGAAATAAGCACGCAATTTTGTCAAGCAATTTTCTGTAAGGTTTTATCCATCTGTGACTGGAACCTGCACATAATTTACAGACGGGACCCGGGGTATGCACATGTTTATAAAAGAGTGAAAAATAAGTGTGGCCAACTAAATTTATAAAGATTGAATCTGATTAGCAAAGATCTCTTTGTACATAAAGCATGAATGTGTAAAATAGCACGGGAAAACTCAGGGATACCTGGTTCTATAAACATATGCAAATGATTGATAACTTCCACTGAAAGAAAAAATACAGATATTTATACTTATATAATTTTTGCAGGTTGAATTTTCCATAAATCTTTGTGTATATGTATATGTATATATATATATGTATATATATATGTGTGTGTGTGTATGTGTGTGTGTGTGTGTTTGTGTGTGTGTATACATTAACTCTTCTAAATTGTCCTAATTTTCAGAGGAAAAATATATATTTATGAACACAAAACAGTTAGTTTGCATGACTCAGCATCAAGGAATATATATTAACTACTGTTTGCTGAATAAATGCATGCATTTCAACTTTCAAACAGGCTAGAAAAAGACTGGTCTTAAAAAGTTTGGACAGAAACATGCAGGCAGCTAATCTAACAAGTGGCCATATTATTATTCTAAGGTGTCAAAAACATGTTTTTTTCTAAACAGCAGTAAGTAATTTTCAGAGAACAATGCCCCATTTTCAATAGGTGAAATGGGTGATTTTGATGGGCCATCAATGTTTGTTTTTCCTTCGGTGGGAATAGTTATGAATTATAAATGTTTTCTTTAGGGATTTCTTTCTTTTTCTCTTTTTTTCTATCCCATATAGCATTACATGTAAAAGGGAGGATATGAGAAGCAAATAAGAAAAGATATAATCCGAATAGAGTTTTCTAGACTACAAAGATTATTGATTCACTAAATTCAAATATTTTACATTGGATTTCAATATTTACTTGGTATTGCAGATCGATGGAATTTTAAGACTTTTATTCTATTTTGCTTTATGTGTTGTAATTGTAAATGACAGAGACTTATAATATATATTCTACATTTGTTGAAACTAAACACGATTTTGTTTGATGTTTATTTAGTTATGATAAATATAAAATTCATTTGAAAATGAGATGTACAATATGCACCTTATGAAAGCTAACATTTTTATTTGGATCACAGTGGTCACAGAAAGAAATTGGCATTGGTCACTTACAATTTTTATTAGATATTTCAATAATTAAGTATTTAATAATCACAGTGATGTTTTTTTTTAAAACCGTGGAAAAGTGGGTAAGATCAATAGAATATATAGGTAGTGCAATAAATTCTCCAAGATTGTCAAATTCATCTGGACTGCTCCATGTAAATGCAAATTTTACCAGTAATTCTCAATTTTTTTCATTGTATTTGATTTTATATTAATGGAAAGACAGAAAGGAAGGAGAGATAATATTGGTCCTCTTTTGATCCAAAGTGTGGGGAGGAGAAGATGGAAGGGTATTTATCATTTACTATGAACAATTTGATGTTTTACATTATAGACATTTACGTCAAGGGAGAGATTGGTGAAAACTACTCTGAACAAAATAAGTGTATTATATATATTATATTTATTATATTATATATATATATATATATACACCCAAAGTGGGAGAGGTAGTTTTTATTTACAACTTGATTTTGCTCTACATCCCAGTACTTCAAGAGGTCTTATGAAAGTGCTTCAGGGCAAGGTTCTAGGTTTTTGCCTCCACCTGAGGCTGAGGTTCCACCACAACTCCTGATACCCGTAGCATCGTTGTTGGATGTACTGGCCTGCTGAAAACATGCTGACTATGCCATGGACTAATACCTTAAAGTTTCATTGGAGTGTGTTTTTAATATAGTTTTCTGATTATTGGGATAGTTATGTTGTTAGGGGTCGGTCAATAATAATATCATAATAAAATATAATTGATAAGAAATTGGACCTAGTGGGGAGAATGCCAAGTAGAGGACTCCAAGTTTTAACACACTCCTTGGGACTCTTTCTTGTAACAGGGAAATGCCTGTCTCTGGTGTTCCCACCTGGATCTCAGAGGACAACTACCCATTTCCTAGGTGACAAATGGGAAGCTGAGTATATCTGTTGAAACCAGGACGTGGAGGTGATTGTGTGCTCCACGAATACAATTTATGTACATACAAAACTGTGGAATGAATCCAGTCAACTGGCTAAGACAAGGTGCCAAGATATTTCATTCAACAGTGTTCGAGATAGTTTTTGATGAAGTTTAGTTTAAGGGGGAGGATCCAAAATGGGTGGCAAGCGTGTCGACCGTGTTTGGAGGCTCCAGTGAACAATTCAGGAAATTGCACATATTCTGAGGGCAGGACACCGAGGTCCAACACCATGGCAGCGGGAGTGCTCCACGGTTCGGAGGGGACCAGGGTGGCAGAGGACCTGCGTGCCCCTGCACATGGGAGA